>NW_026972243.1:0-128670 GCF_036711695.1 Zophobas morio | reverse complement strand
GTGTTTTCTTGTACTTTTAAGCCACTCAGATATCCCTACGGGCTCGGAAAGTGCAACGAAACCATCAAATTTTAGCTAGAAACTGTATTTTTGTCGATTTTTATTGAATTTGAACTATATTTCAACGTTTTTTGATGGTTCTGAGCCACCAAACACACTTAAAGCATGCAGAATCGACTCAGAATAGGAAAAGGAGACGTTTAGGTCAATTTTATGCATTCTGGCGTTCGTAGATACAAGAAAACTGTTAAAATTCTTCAGAAACGTCACTTTTGAAGATGTTTTCTTGTACTTTTAAGCCACTCAGATACCCTACGGGCTCGGAAAGTGCAACGAAACCATCAAATTTTTAGCTAGAAACTGTATTTTTGTCGATTTTTATTGAATTTGAACTATATTTCAACGTTTTTTGATGGTTCTGAGCCACCAAACACACTTAAAGCATGCAGAATCGACTCAGAATAGGAAAAGGAGACGTTTAGGTCAATTTTATGCATTCTGGCGTTCGTAGATACAAGAAAACTGTTAAAATTCTTCAGAAACGTCACTTTTGAAGTGTTTTCTTGTACTTTTAAGCCACTCAGATACCCTACGGGCTCGGAAAGTGCAACGAAACCATCAAATTTTAGCTAGAAACTGTATTTTTGTCGATTTTTATTAAATTTGAACTATATTTCAACGTTTTTTGATGGTTCTGAGCCACCAAACACACTTAAAGCATGCAGAATCGACTCAGAATAGGAAAAGGAGACGTTTAGGTCAATTTTATGCATTCTGGCGTTCGTAGATACAAGAAAACTGTTAAAATTCTTCAGAAACGTCACTTTTGAAAGTGTTTTCTTGTACTTTTAAGCCACTCAGATACCCTACGGGCTCGGAAAGTGCAACGAAACCATCAAATTTTAGCTAGAAACTGTATTTTTGTCGATTTTTATTGAATTTGAACTATATTTCAACGTTTTTTGATGGTTCTGAGCCACCAAACACACTTAAAGCATGCAGAATCGACTCAGAATAGGAAAAGGAGACGTTTAGGTCAATTTTATGCATTCTGGCGTTCGTAGATACAAGAAAACTGTTAAAATTCTTCAGAAACGTCACTTTTGAAGAGTTTTCTTGTACTTTTAAGCCACTCAGATACCCTACGGGCTCGGAAAGTGCAACGAAACCATCAAATTTTAGCTAGAAACTGTATTTTTGTCGATTTTTATTGAATTTGAACTATATTTCAACGTTTTTTGATGGTTCTGAGCCACCAAACACACTTAAAGCATGCAGAATCGACTCAGAATAGGAAAAGGAGACGTTTAGGTCAATTTTATGCATTCTGGCGTTCGTAGATACAAGAAAACTGTTAAAATTCTTCAGAAACGTCACTTTTGAAGTGTTTTCTTGTACTTTTAAGCCACTCAGATACCCTACGGGCTCGGAAAGTGCAACGAAACCATCAAATTTTAGCTAGAAACTGTATTTTTGTCGATTTTTATTGAATTTGAACTATATTTCAACGTTTTTTGATGGTTCTGAGCCACCAAACACACTTAAAGCATGCAGAATCGACTCAGAATAGGAAAAGGAGACGTTTAGGTCAATTTTATGCATTCTGGCGTTCGTAGATACAAGAAAACTGTTAAAATTCTTCAGAAACGTCACTTTTGAAGTGTTTTCTTGTACTTTTAAGCCACTCAGATACCCTACGGGCTCGGAAAGTGCAACGAAACCATCAAATTTTAGCTAGAAACTGTATTTTTGTCGATTTTTATTGAATTTGAACCTATATTTCAATGTTTTTTGATGGTTCTGAGCCACCAAACACACTTAAAGCATGCAGAATCGACTCAGAATAGGAAAAGGAGACGTTTAGGTCAATTTTATGCATTCTGGCGTTCGTAGATACAAGAAAACTGTTAAAATTCTTCAGAAATGTCACTTTTGAAGTGTTTTCTTGTACTTTTAAGCCACTCAGATACCCTACGGGCTCGGAAAGTGCAACGAAACCATCAAATTTTAGCTAGAAACTGTATTTTTGTCGATTTTTATTGAATTTGAACTATATTTCAACGTTTTTTGATGGTTCTGAGCCACCAAACACACTTAAAGCATGCAGAATCGACTCAGAATAGGAAAAGGAGACGTTTAGGTCAATTTTATGCATTCTGGCGTTCGTAGATACAAGAAAACTGTTAAAATTCTTCAGAAACGTCACTTTTGAAGTGTTTTCTTGTACTTTTAAGCCACTCAGATACCCTACGGGCTCGGAAAGTGCAACGAAACCATCAAATTTTAGCTAGAAACTGTATTTTTGTCGATTTTTATTGAATTTGAACTATATTTCAACGTTTTTTGATGGTTCTGAGCCACCAAACACACTTAAAGCATGCAGAATCGACTCAGAATTGGAAAAGGAGACGTTTAGGTCAATTTTATGCATTCTGGCGTTCGTAGATACAAGAAAACTGTTAAAATTCTTCAGAAACGTCACTTTTGAAGTGTTTTCTTGTACTTTTAAGCCACTCAGATACCCTACGGGCTCGGAAAGTGCAACGAAACCATCAAATTTTAGCTAGAAACTGTATTTTTGTCGATTTTTATTGAATTTGAACTATATTTCAACGTGTTTTGATGGTTCTGAGCCACCAAACACACTTAAAGCATGCAGAATCGACTCAGAATAGGAAAAGGAGACGTTTAGGTCAATTTTATGCATTCTGGCGTTCGTAGATACAAGAAAACTGTTAAAATTCTTCAGAAACGTCACTTTTGAAGTGTTTTCTTGTACTTTTAAGCCACTCAGATACCCTACGGGCTCGGAAAGTGCAACGAAACCATCAAATTTTAGCTAGAAACTGTATTTTTGTCGATTTTTATTGAATTTGAACTATATTTCAACGTTTTTTGATGGTTCTGAGCCACCAAACACACTTAAAGCATGCAGAATCGACTCAGAATAGGAAAAGGAGACGTTTAGGTCAATTTTATGCATTCTGGCGTTCGTAGATACAAGAAAACTGTTAAAATTCTTCAGAAACGTCACTTTTGAAGTGTTTTCTTGTACTTTTAAGCCACTCAGATACCCTACGGGCTCGGAAAGTGCAACGAAACCATCAAATTTTAGCTAGAAACTGTATTTTTGTCGATTTTTATTGAATTTGAACTATATTTCAACGTTTTTTGATGGTTCTGAGCCACCAAACACACTTAAAGCATGCAGAATCGACTCAGAATAGGAAAAGGAGACGTTTAGGTCAATTTTATGCATTCTGGCGTTCGTAGATACAAGAAAACTGTTAAAATTCTTCAGAAACGTCACTTTTGAAGTGTTTTCTTGTACTTTTAAGCCACTCAGATACCGTACGGGCTCGGAAAGTGCAACGAAACCATCAAATTTTAGCTAGAAACTGTATTTTTGTCGATTTTTATTGAATTTGAACTATATTTCAACGTTTTTTGATGGTTCTGAGCCACCAAACACACTTAAAGCATGCAGAATCGACTCAGAATAGGAAAAGGAGACGTTTAGGTCAATTTTATGCATTCTGGCGTTCGTAGATACAAGAAAACTGTTAAAATTCTTCAGAAACGTCACTTTTGAAGTGTTTTCTTGTACTTTTAAGCCACTCAGATACCCTACGGGCTCGGAAAGTGCAACGAAACCATCAAATTTTAGCTAGAAACTGTATTTTTGTCGATTTTTATTGAATTTGAACTATATTTCAACGTTTTTTGATGGTTCTGAGCCACCAAACACACTTAAAGCATGCAGAATCGACTCAGATTAGGAAAAGGAGACGTTTAGGTCAATTTTATGCATTCTGGCGTTCGTAGATACAAGAAAACTGTTAAAATTCTTCAGAAACGTCACTTTTGAAGTGTTTTCTTGTACTTTTAAGCCACTCAGATACCCTACGGGCTCGGAAAGTGCAACGAAACCATCAAATTTTAGCTAGAAACTGTATTTTTGTCGATTTTTATTGAATTTGAACTATATTTCAACGTTTTTTGATGGTTCTGAGCCACCAAACACACTTAAAGCATGCAGAATCGACTCAGAATAGGAAAAGGAGACGTTTAGGTCAATTTTATGCATTCTGGCGTTCGTAGATACAAGAAAACTGTTAAAATTCTTCAGAAACGTCACTTTTGAAGTGTTTTCTTGTTCTTTTAAGCCACTCAGATACCCTACGGGCTCGGAAAGTGCAACGAAACCATCAAATTTTAGCTAGAAACTGTATTTTTGTCGATTTTTATTGAATTTGAACTATATTTCAACGTTTTTTGATGGTTCTGAGCCACCAAACACACTTAAAGCATGCAGAATCGACTCAGAATAGGAAAAGGAGACGTTTAGGTCAATTTTATGCATTCTGGCGTTCGTAGATACAAGAAAACTGTTAAAATTCTTCAGAAACGTCACTTTTGAAGTGTTTTCTTGTACTTTTAAGCCACTCAGATACCCTACGGGCTCGGAAAGTGCAACGAAACCATCAAATTTTAGCTAGAAACTGTATTTTTGTCGATTTTTATTGAATTTGAACTATATTTCAATGTTTTTTGATGGTTCTGAGCCACCAAACACACTTAAAGCATGCAGAATCGACTCAGAATAGGAAAAGGAGACGTTTAGGTCAATTTTATGCATTCTGGCGTTCGTAGATACAAGAAAACTGTTAAAATTCTTCAGAAACGTCACTTTTGAAGTGTTTTCTTGTACTTTTAAGCCACTCAGATACCCTACGGGCTCGAAAAGTGCAACGAAACCATCAAATTTTAGCTAGAAACTGTATTTTTGTCGATTTTTATTGAATTTGAACTATATTTCAACGTTTTTTGATGGTTCTGAGCCACCAAACACACTTAAAGCATGCAGAATCGACTCAGAATAGGAAAAGGAGACGTTTAGGTCAATTTTATGCATTCTGGCGTTCGTAGATACAAGAAAACTGTTAAAATTCTTCAGAAACGTCACTTTTGAAGTGTTTTCTTGTACTTTTAAGCCACTCAGATACCCTACGGGCTCGGAAAGTGCAACGAAACCATCAAATTTTAGCTAGAAACTGTATTTTTGTCGATTTTTATTGAATTTGAACTATATTTCAACGTTTTTTGATGGTTCTGAGCCACCAAACACACTTAAAGCATGCAGAATCGACTCAGAATAGGAAAAGGAGACGTTTAGGTCAATTTTATGCATTCTGGCGTTCGTAGATACAAGAAAACTGTTAAAATTCTTCAGAAACGTCACTTTTGAAGTGTTTTCTTGTACTTTTAAGCCACTCAGATACCCTACGGGCTCGGAAAGTACAACGAAACAATCAAATTTTAGCTAGAAACTGTATTTTTGTCGATTTTTATTGAATTTGAACTATATTTCAACGTTTTTTGATGGTTCTGAGCCACCAAACACACTTAAAGCATGCAGAATCGACTCAGAATAGGAAAAGGAGACGTTTAGGTCAATTTTATGCATTCTGGCGTTCGTAGATACAAGAAAACTGTTAAAATTCTTCAGAAACGTCACTTTTGAAGTGTTTTCTTGTACTTTTAAGCCACTCAGATACCCTACGGGCTCGGAAAGTGCAACGAAACCATCAAATTTTAGCTAGAAACTGTATTTTTGTCGATTTTTATTGAATTTGAACTATATTTCAACGTTTTTTGATGGTTCTGAGCCACCAAACACACTTAAAGCATGCAGAATCGACTCAGAATAGGAAAAGGAGACGTTTAGGTCAATTTTATGCATTCTGGCGTTCGTAGATACAAGAAAACTGTTAAAATTCTTCAGAAACGTCACTTTTGAAGTGTTTTCTTGTACTTTTAAGCCACTCAGATACCCTACGGGCTCGGAAAGTGCAACGAAACCATCAAATTTTAGCTAGAAACTGTATTTTTGTCGATTTTTATTGAATTTGAACTATATTTCAACGTTTTTTGATGGTTCTGAGCCACCAAACACACTTAAAGCATGCAGAATCGACTCAGATTAGGAAAAGGAGACGTTTAGGTCAATTTTATGCATTCTGGCGTTCGTAGATACAAGAAAACTGTTAAAATTCTTCAGAAACGTCACTTTTGAAGTGTTTTCTTGTACTTTTAAGCCACTCAGATACCCTACGGGCTCGGAAAGTGCAACGAAACCATCAAATTTTAGCTAGAAACTGTATTTTTGTCGATTTTTATTGAATTTGAACTATATTTCAACGTTTTTTGATGGTTCTGAGCCACCAAACACACTTAAAGCATGCAGAATCGACTCAGAATAGGAAAAGGAGACGTTTAGGTCAATTTTATGCATTCTGGCGTTCGTAGATACAAGAAAACTGTTAAAATTCTTCAGAAACGTCACTTTTGAAGTGTTTTCTTGTACTTTTAAGCCACTCAGATACCCTACGGGCTCGGAAAGTGCAACGAAACCATCAAATTTTAGCTAGAAACTGTATTTTTGTCGATTTTTATTGAATTTGAACTATATTTCAACGTTTTTTGATGGTTCTGAGCCACCAAACACACTTAAAGCATGCAGAATCGACTCAGAATAGGAAAAGGAGACGTTTAGGTCAATTTTATGCATTCTGGCGTTCGTAGATACAAGAAAACTGTTAAAATTCTTCAGAAACGTCACTTTTGAAGTGTTTTCTTGTACTTTTAAGCCACTCAGATACCCTACGGGCTCGGAAAGTGCAACGAAACCATCAAATTTTAGCTAGAAACTGTATTTTTGTCGATTTTTATTGAATTTGAACTATATTTCAATGTTTTTTGATGGTTCTGAGCCACCAAACACACTTAAAGCATGCAGAATCGACTCAGAATAGGAAAAGGAGACGTTTAGGTCAATTTTATGCATTCTGGCGTTCGTAGATACAAGAAAACTGTTAAAATTCTTCAGAAACGTCACTTTTGAAGTGTTTTCTTGTACTTTTAAGCCACTCAGATACCCTACGGGCTCGGAAAAGTGCAACGAAACCATCAAATTTTAGCTAGAAACTGTATTTTTGTCGATTTTTATTGAATTTGAACTATATTTCAACGTTTTTTGATGGTTCTGAGCCACCAAACACACTTAAAGCATGCAGAATAGACTCAGAATAGGAAAAGGAGACGTTTAGGTCAATTTTATGCATTCTGGCGTTCGTAGATACAAGAAAACTGTTAAAATTCTTCAGAAACGTCACTTTTGAAGTGTTTTCTTGTACTTTTAAGCCACTCAGATACCCTACGGGCTCGGAAAGTGCAACGAAACCATCAAATTTTAGCTAGAAACTGTATTTTTGTCGATTTTTATTGAATTTGAACTATATTTCAACGTTTTTTGATGGTTCTGAGCCACCAAACACACTTAAAGCATGCAGAATCGACTCAGAATAGGAAAAGGAGACGTTTAGGTCAATTTTATGCATTCTGGCGTTCGTAGATACAAGAAAACTGTTAAAATTCTTCAGAAACGTCACTTTTGAAGTGTTTTCTTGTACTTTTAAGCCACTCAGATACCCTACGGGCTCGGAAAGTGCAACGAAACCATCAAATTTTAGCTAGAAACTGTATTTTTGTCGATTTTTATTGAATTTGAACTATATTTCAACGTTTTTTGATGGTTCTGAGCCACCAAACACACTTAAAGCATGCAGAATCGACTCAGAATAGGAAAAGGAGACGTTTAGGTCAATTTTATGCATTCTGGCGTTCGTAGATACAAGAAAACTGTTAAAATTCTTCAGAAACGTCACTTTTGAAGTGTTTTCTTGTACTTTTAAGCCACTCAGATACCCTACGGGCTCGGAAAGTGCAACGAAACCATCAAATTTTAGCTAGAAACTGTATTTTTGTCGATTTTTATTGAATTTGAACTATATTTCAACGTTTTTTGATGGTTCTGAGCCACCAAACACACTTAAAGCATGCAGAATCGACTCAGATTAGGAAAAGGAGACGTTTAGGTCAATTTTATGCATTCTGGCGTTCGTAGATACAAGAAAACTGTTAAAATTCTTCAGAAACGTCACTTTTGAAGTGTTTTCTTGTACTTTTAAGCCACTCAGATACCCTACGGGCTCGGAAAGTGCAACGAAACCATCAAATTTTAGCTAGAAACTGTATTTTTGTCGATTTTTATTGAATTTGAACTATATTTCAACGTTTTTTGATGGTTCTGAGCCACCAAACACACTTAAAGCATGCAGAATCGACTCAGAATAGGAAAAGGAGACGTTTAGGTCAATTTTATGCATTCTGGCGTTCGTAGATACAAGAAAACTGTTAAAATTCTTCAGAAACGTCACTTTTGAAGTGTTTTCTTGTACTTTTAAGCCACTCAGATACCCTACGGGCTCGGAAAGTGCAACGAAACCATCAAATTTTAGCTAGAAACTGTATTTTTGTCGATTTTTATTGAATTTGAACTATATTTCAACGTTTTTTGATGGTTCTGAGCCACCAAACACACTTAAAGCATGCAGAATCGACTCAGAATAGGAAAAGGAGACGTTTAGGTCAATTTTATGCATTCTGGCGTTCGTAGATACAAGAAAACTGTTAAAATTCTTCAGAAACGTCACTTTTGAAGTGTTTTCTTGTACTTTTAAGCCACTCAGATACCCTACGGGCTCGGAAAGTGCAACGAAACCATCAAATTTTAGCTAGAAACTGTATTTTTGTCGATTTTTATTGAATTTGAACTATATTTCAATGTTTTTTGATGGTTCTGAACCACCAAACACACTTAAAGCATGCAGAATCGACTCAGAATAGGAAAAGGAGACGTTTAGGTCAATTTTATGCATTCTGGCGTTCGTAGATACAAGAAAACTGTTAAAATTCTTCAGAAACGTCACTTTTGAAGTGTTTTCTTGTACTTTTAAGCCACTCAGATACCCTACGGGCTCGGAAAATGCAACGAAACCATCAAATTTTAGCTAGAAACTGTATTTTTGTCGATTTTTATTGAATTTGAACTATATTTCAACGTTTTTTGATGGTTCTGAGCCACCAAACACACTTAAAGCATGCAGAATAGACTCAGAATAGGAAAAGGAGACGTTTAGGTCAATTTTATGCATTCTGGCGTTCGTAGATACAAGAAAACTGTTAAAATTCTTCAGAAACGTCACTTTTGAAGTGTTTTCTTGTACTTTTAAGCCACTCAGATACCCTACGGGCTCGGAAAGTGCAACGAAACCATCAAATTTTAGCTAGAAACTGTATTTTTGTCGATTTTTATTGAATTTGAACTATATTTCAACGTTTTTTGATGGTTCTGAGCCACCAAACACACTTAAAGCATGCAGAATCGACTCAGAATAGGAAAAGGAGACGTTTAGGTCAATTTTATGCATTCTGGCGTTCGTAGATACAAGAAAACTGTTAAAATTCTTCAGAAACGTCACTTTTGAAGTGTTTTCTTGTACTTTTAAGCCACTCAGATACCCTACGGGCTCGGAAAGTGCAACGAAACAATCAAATTTTAGCTAGAAACTGTATTTTTGTCGATTTTTATTGAATTTGAACTATATTTCAACGTTTTTTGATGGTTCTGAGCCACCAAACACACTTAAAGCATGCAGAATCGACTCAGAATAGGAAAAGGAGACGTTTAGGTCAATTTTATGCATTCTGGCGTTCGTAGATACAAGAAAACTGTTAAAATTCTTCAGAAACGTCACTTTTGAAGTGTTTTCTTGTACTTTTAAGCCACTCAGATACCCTACGGGCTCGGAAAGTGCAACGAAACCATCAAATTTTAGCCTAGAAACTGTATTTTTGTCAATTTTTATTGAATTTGAACTATATTTCAACGTTTTTTGATGGTTCTGAGCCACCAAACACACTTAAAGCATGCAGAATCGACTCAGAATAGGAAAAGGAGACGTTTAGGTCAATTTTATGCATTCTGGCGTTCGTAGATACAAGAAAACTGTTAAAATTCTTCAGAAACGTCACTTTTGAAGTGTTTTCTTGTACTTTTAAGCCACTCAGATACCCTACGGGCTCGGAAAGTGCAACGAAACCATCAAATTTTAGCTAGAAACTGTATTTTTGTCGATTTTTATTGAATTTGAACTATATTTCAACGTTTTTTGATGGTTCTGAGCCACCAAACACACTTAAAGCATGCAGAATCGACTCAGAATAGGAAAAGGAGACGTTTAGGTCAATTTTATGCATTCTGGCGTTCGTAGATACAAGAAAACTGTTAAAATTCTTCAGAAACGTCACTTTTGAAGTGTTTTCTTGTACTTTTAAGCCACTCAGATACCCTACGGGCTCGGAAAGTGCAACGAAACCATCAAATTTTAGCTAGAAACTGTATTTTTGTCGATTTTTATTGAATTTGAACTATATTTCAATGTTTTTTGATGGTTCTGAGCCACCAAACACACTTAAAGCATGCAGAATCGACTCAGAATAGGAAAAGGAGACGTTTAGGTCAATTTTATGCATTCTGGCGTTCGTAGATACAAGAAAACTGTTAAAATTCTTCAGAAACGTCACTTTTGAAGTGTTTTCTTGTACTTTTAAGCCACTCAGATACCCTACGGGCTCGGAAAGTGCAACGAAACCATCAAATTTTAGCTAGAAACTGTATTTTTGTCGATTTTTATTGAATTTGAACTATATTTCAACGTTTTTTGATGGTTCTGAGCCACCAAACACACTTAAAGCATGCAGAATCGACTCAGAATAGGAAAAGGAGACGTTTAGGTCAATTTTATGCATTCTGGCGTTCGTAGATACAAGAAAACTGTTAAAATTCTTCAGAAACGTCACTTTTGAAGTGTTTTCTTGTACTTTTAAGCCACTCAGATACCCTACGGGCTCGGAAAGTGCAACGAAACCATCAAATTTTAGCTAGAAACTGTATTTTTGTCGATTTTTATTGAATTTGAACTATATTTCAACGTTTTTTGATGGTTCTGAGCCACCAAACACACTTAAAGCATGCAGAATCGACTCAGAATAGGAAAAGGAGACGTTTACGTCAATTTTATGCATTCTGGCGTTCGTAGATACAAGAAAACTGTTAAAATTCTTCAGAAACGTCACTTTTGAAGTGTTTTCTTGTACTTTTAAGCCACTCAGATACCCTACGGGCTCGGAAAGTGCAACGAAACCATCAAATTTTAGCTAGAAACTGTATTTTTGTCGATTTTTATTGAATTTGAACTATATTTCAACGTTTTTTGATGGTTCTGAGCCACCAAACACACTTAAAGCATGCAGAATCGACTCAGAATAGGAAAAGGAGACGTTTAGGTCAATTTTATGCATTCTGGCGTTCGTAGATACAAGAAAACTGTTAAAATTCTTCAGAAACGTCACTTTTGAAGTGTTTCCTTGTACTTTTAAGCCACTCAGATACCCTACGGGCTCGGAAAGTGCAACGAAACCATCAAATTTTAGCTAGAAACTGTATTTTTGTCGATTTTTATTGAATTTGAACTATATTTCAACGTTTTTTGATGGTTCTGAGCCACCAAACACACTTAAAGCATGCAGAATCGACTCAGAATAGGAAAAGGAGACGTTTAGGTCAATTTTATGCATTCTGGCGTTCGTAGATACAAGAAAACTGTTAAAATTCTTCAGAAACGTCACTTTTGAAGTGTTTTCTTGTACTTTTAAGCCACTCAGATACCCTACGGGCTCGGAAAGTGCAACGAAACCATCAAATTTTAGCTAGAAACTGTATTTTTGTCGATTTTTATTGAATTTGAACTATATTTCAACGTTTTTTGATGGTTCTGAGCCACCAAACACACTTAAAGCATGCAGAATCGACTCAGAATAGGAAAAGGAGACGTTTAGGTCAATTTTATGCATTCTGGCGTTCGTAGATACAAGAAAACTGTTAAAATTCTTCAGAAACGTCACTTTTGAAGTGTTTTCTTGTAATTTTAAGCCACTCAGATACCCTACGGGCTCGGAAAGTGCAACGAAACCATCAAATTTTAGCAAGAAACTGTATTTTTTTCGATTTTTATTGAATTTGAACTATATTTCAACGTTTTTTGATGGTTCTGAGCCACCAAACACACTTAAAGCATGCAGAATCGACTCAGAATAGGAAAAGGAGACGTTTAGGTCAATTTTATGCATTCTGGCGTTCGTAGATACAAGAAAACTGTTAAAATTCTTCAGAAACGTCACTTTTGAAGTGTTTTCTTGTACTTTTAAGCCACTCAGATACCCTACGGGCTCGGAAAGTGCAACGAAACCATCAAATTTTAGCTAGAAACTGTATTTTTGTCGATTTTTATTGAATTTGAACTATATTTCAACGTTTTTTGATGGTTCTGAGCCACCAAACACACTTAAAGCATGCAGAATCGACTCAGAATAGGAAAAGGAGACGTTTAGGTCAATTTTATGCATTCTGGCGTTCGTAGATACAAGAAAACTGTTAAAATTCTTCAGAAACGTCACTTTTGAAGTGTTTTCTTGTACTTTTAAGCCACTCAGATACCCTACGGGCTCGGAAAGTGCAACGAAACCATCAAATTTTAGCTAGAAACTGTATTTTTGTCGATTTTTATTGAATTTGAACTATATTTCAACGTTTTTTGATGGTTCTGAGCCACCAAACACACTTAAAGCATGCAGAATCGACTCAGAATAGGAAAAGGAGACGTTTAGGTCAATTTTATGCATTCTGGCGTTCGTAGATACAAGAAAACTGTTAAAATTCTTCAGAAACGTCACTTTTGAAGTGTTTTCTTGTACTTTTAAGCCACTCAGATACCCTACGGGCTCGGAAAGTGCAACGAAACCATCAAATTTTAGCTAGAAACTGTATTTTTGTCGATTTTTATTGAATTTGAACTATATTTCAACGTTTTTTGATGGTTCTGAGCCACCAAACACACTTAAAGCATGCAGAATCGACTCAGAATAGGAAAAGGACACGTTTAGGTCAATTTTATGCATTCTGGCGTTCGTAGATACAAGAAAACTGTTAAAATTCTTCAGAAACGTCACTTTTGAAGTGTTTTCTTGTACTTTTAAGCCACTCAGATACCCTACGGGCTCGGAAAGTGCAACGAAACCATCAAATTTTAGCTAGAAACTGTATTTTTGTCGATTTTTATTGAATTTGAACTATATTTCAACGTTTTTTGATGGTTCTGAGCCACCAAACACAATTAAAGAATGCAGAATCGACTCAGAATAGGAAAAGGAGACGTTTAGGTCAATTTTATGCATTCTGGCGTTCGTAGATACAAGAAAACTGTTAAAATTCTTCAGAAACGTCACTTTTGAAGTGTTTTCTTGTACTTTTAAGCCACTCAGATTCCCTACGGGCTCGGAAAGTGCAACGAAACCATCAAATTTTAGCTAGAAACTGTATTTTTGTCGATTTTTATTGAATTTGAACTATATTTCAACGTTTTTTGATGGTTCTGAGCCACCAAGCACACTTAAAGCATGCAGAATCGACTCAGAATAGGAAAAGGAGACGTTTAGGTCAATTTTATGCATTCTGGCGTTCGTAGATACAAGAAAACTGTTAAAATTCTTCAGAAACGTCACTTTTGAAGTGTTTTCTTGTACTTTTAAGCCACTCAGATACCCTACGGGCTCGGAAAGTGCAACGAAACCATCAAATTTTAGCTAGAAACTGTATTTTTGTCGATTTTTATTGAATTTGAACTATATTTCAACGTTTTTTGATGGTTCTGAGCCACCAAACACACTTAAAGCATGCAGAATCGACTCAGAATAGGAAAAGGAGACGTTTAGGTCAATTTTATGCATTCTGGCGTTCGTAGATACAAGAAAACTGTTAAAATTCTTCAGAAACGTCACTTTTGAAGTGTTTTCTTGTACTTTTAAGCCACTCAGATACCCTACGGGCTCGGAAAGTGCAACGAAACCATCAAATTTTAGCTAGAAACTGTATTTTTGTCGATTTTTATTGAATTTGAACTATATTTCAACGTTTTTTGATGGTTCTGAGCCACCAAACACACTTAAAGCATGCAGAATCGACTCAGAATAGGAAAAGGAGACGTTTAGGTCAATTTTATGCATTCTGGCGTTCGTAGATACAAGAAAACTGTTAAAATTCTTCAGAAACGTCACTTTTGAAGTGTTTTCTTGTACTTTTAAGCCACTCAGATACCCAACGGGCTCGGAAAGTGCAACGAAACCATCAAATTTTAGCTAGAAACTGTATTTTTGTCGATTTTTATTGAATTTGAACTATATTTCAACGTTTTTTGATGGTTCTGAGCCACCAAACACACTTAAAGCATGCAGAATCGACTCAGAATAGGAAAAGGAGACGTTTAGGTCAATTTTATGCATTCTGGCGTTCGTAGATACAAGAAAACTGTTAAAATTCTTCAGAAACGTCACTTTTGAAGTGTTTTCTTGTACTTTTAAGCCACTCAGATACCCTACGGGCTCGGAAAGTGCAACGAAACCATCAAATTTTAGCTAGAAACTGTATTTTTGTCGATTTTTATTGAATTTGAACTATATTTCAACGTTTTTTGATGGTTCTGAGCCACCAAACACACTTAAAGCATGCAGAATCGACTCAGAATAGGAAAAGGAGACGTTTAGGTCAATTTTATGCATTCTGGCGTTCGTAGATACAAGAAAACTGTTAAAATTCTTCAGAAACGTCACTTTTGAAGTGTTTTCTTGTACTTTTAAGCCACTCAGATACCCTACGGGCTCGGAAAGTGCAACGAAACCATCAAATTTTAGCTAGAAACTGTATTTTTGTCGATTTTTATTGAATTTGAACTATATTTCAACGTTTTTTGATGGTTCTGAGCCACCAAACACACTTAAAGCATGCAGAATCGACTCAGAATAGGAAAAGGAGACGTTTAGGTCAATTTTATGCATTCTGGCGTTCGTAGATACAAGAAAACTGTTAAAATTCTTCAGAAACGTCACTTTTGAAGTGTTTTCTTGTACTTTTAAGCCACTCAGATACCCTACGGGCTCGGAAAGTGCAACGAAACCATCAAATTTTAGCTAGAAACTGTATTTTTGTCGATTTTTATTGAATTTGAACTATATTTCAACGTTTTTTGATGGTTCTGAGCCACCAAACACACTTAAAGCATGCAGAATCGACTCAGAATAGGAAAAGGAGACGTTTAGGTCAATTTTATGCATTCTGGCGTTCGTAGATACAAGAAAACTGTTAAAATTCTTCAGAAACGTCACTTTTGAAGTGTTTTTTTTGTACTTTTAAGCCACTCAGATACCCTACGGGCTCGGAAAGTGCAACGAAACCATCAAATTTTAGCTAGAAACTGTATTTTTGTCGATTTTTATTGAATTTGAACTATATTTCAACGTTTTTTGATGGTTCTGAGCCACCAAACACACTTAAAGCATGCAGAATCGACTCAGAATAGGAAAAAGGAGACGTTTAGGTCAATTTTATGCATTCTGGCGTTCGTAGGTACAAGAAAACTGTTAAAATTCTTCAGAAACGTCACTTTTGAAGTGTTTTCTTGTACTTTTAAGCCACTCAGATACCCTACGGGCTCGGAAAGTGCAACGAAACCATCAAATTTTAGCTAGAAACTGTATTTTTGTCGATTTTTATTGAATTTGAACTATATTTCAACGTTTTTTGATGGTTCTGAGCCACCAAACACACTTAAAGCATGCAGAATCGACTCAGAATAGGAAAAGGAGACGTTTAGGTCAATTTTATGCATTCTGGCGTTCGTAGATACAAGAAAACTGTTAAAATTCTTCAGAAACGTCACTTTTGAAGTGTTTTCTTGTACTTTTAAGCCACTTAGATACCCTACGGGCGCGGAAAGTGCAACGAAACCATCAAATTTTAGCTAGAAACTGTATTTTTGTCGATTTTTATTGAATTTGAACTATATTTCAACGTTTTTTGATGGTTCTGAGCCACCAAACACACTTAAAGCATGCAGAATCGACTCAGAATAGGAAAAGGAGACGTTTAGGTCAATTTTATGCATTCTGGCGTTCGTAGATACAAGAAAACTGTTAAAATTCTTCAGAAACGTCACTTTTGAAGTGTTTTCTTGTACTTTTAAGCCACTGAGATACCCAACGTTCTCGGAAAGTGCAACGAAACCATCAAATTTTAGCTAGAAACTGTATTTTTGTCGATTTTTATTGAATTTGAACTATATTTCAATGTTTTTTGATGGTTCTGAGCCACCAAACACACTTAAAGCATGCAGAATCGACTCAGAATAGGAAAAGGAGACGTTTAGGTCAATTTTATGCATTCTGGCGTTCGTAGATACAAGAAAACTGTTAAAATTCTTCAGAAACGTCACTTTTGAAGTGTTTTCTTGTACTTTTAAGCCACTCAGATACCCTACGGGCTCGGAAAGTGCAACGAAACCATCAAATTTTAGCTAGAAACTGTATTTTTGTCGATTTTTATTGAATTTGAACTATATTTCAACGTTTTTTGATGGTTCTGAGCCACCAAACACACTTAAAGCATGCAGAATCGACTCAGAATAGGAAAAGGAGACGTTTAGGTCAATTTTATGCATTCTGGCGTTCGTAGATACAAGAAAACTGTTAAAATTCTTCAGAAACGTCACTTTTGAAGTGTTTTCTTGTACTTTTAAGCCACTCAGATACCCTACGGGCTCGGAAAGTGCAACGAAACCATCAAATTTTAGCTAGAAACTGTATTTTTGTCGATTTTTATTGAATTTGAGCTATATTTCAACGTTTTTTGATGGTTCTGAGCCACCAAACACACTTAAAGCATGCAGAATCGACTCAGAATAGGAAAAGGAGACGTTTAGGTCAATTTTATGCATTCTGGCGTTCGTAGATACAAGAAAACTGTTAAAATTCTTCAGAAACGTCACTTTTGAAGTGTTTTCTTGTACTTTTAAGCCACTCAGATACCCTACGGGCTCGGAAAGTGCAACGAAACCATAAAATTTTAGCTAGAAACTGTATTTTTGTCGATTTTTATTGAATTTGAACTATATTTCAACGTTTTTTGATGGTTCTGAGCCACCAAACACACTTAAAGCATGCAGAATCGACTCAGAATAGGAAAAGGAGACGTTTAGGTCAATTTTATGCATTCTGGCGTTCGTAGATACAAGAAAACTGTTAAAATTCTTCAGAAACGTCACTTTTGAAGTGTTTTCTTGTACTTTTAAGCCACTCAGATACCCTACGGGCTCGGAAAGTGCAACGAAACTATCAAATTTTAGCTAGAAACTGTATTTTTGTCGATTTTTATTGAATTTGAACTATATTTCAACGTTTTTTGATGGTTCTGAGCCACCAAACACACTTAAAGCATGCAGAATCGACTCAGAATAGGAAAAGGAGACGTTTAGGTCAATTTTATGCATTCTGGCGTTCGTAGATACAAGAAAACTGTTAAAATTCTTCAGAAACGTCACTTTTGAAGTGTTTTCTTGTACTTTTAAGCCACTCAGATACCCTACGGGCTCGGAAAGTGCAACGAAACCATCAAATTTTAGCTAGAAACTGTATTTTTGTCGATTTTTATAGAATTTGAACTATATTTCAACGTTTTTTGATGGTTCTGAGCCACCAAACACACTTAAAGCATGCAGAATCGACTCAGAATAGGAAAAGGAGACGTTTAGGTCAATTTTATGCATTCTGGCGTTCGTAGATACAAGAAAACTGTTAAAATTCTTCAGAAACGTCACTTTTGAAGTGTTTTCTTGTACTTTTAAGCCACTCAGATACCCTACGGGCTCGGAAAGTGCAACGAAACCATCAAATTTTAGCTAGAAACTGTATTTTTGTCGATTTTTATTGAATTTGAACTATATTTCAACGTTTTTTGATGGTTCTGAGCCACCAAACACACTTAAAGCATGCAGAATCGACTCAGAATAGGAAAAGGAGACGTTTAGGTCAATTTTATGCATTCTGGCGTTCGTAGATACAAGAAAACTGTTAAAATTCTTCAGAAACGTCACTTTTGAAGTGTTTTCTTGTACTTTTAAGCCACTCAGATACCCTACGGGCTCGGAAAGTGCAACGAAACCATCAAATTTTAGCTAGAAACTGTATTTTTGTCGATTTTTATTGAATTTGAACTATATTTCAACGTTTTTTGATGGTTCTGAGCCACCAAACACACTTAAAGCATGCAGAATCGACTCAGAATAGGAAAAGGAGACGTTTAGGTCAATTTTATGCATTCTGGCGTTCGTAGATACAAGAAAACTGTTAAAATTCTTCAGAAACGTCACTTTTGAAGTGTTT
Source organism: Zophobas morio (assembly GCF_036711695.1). Taxonomy (NCBI): domain Eukaryota; kingdom Metazoa; phylum Arthropoda; class Insecta; order Coleoptera; family Tenebrionidae; genus Zophobas; species Zophobas morio. Next base: position 110,439 of record NW_026972243.1, on the reverse strand, counting down.
TCTTGTACTTTTAAGCCACTCAGATACCCTACGGGCTCGGAAAGTGCAACGAAACCATCAAATTTTAGCTAGAAACTGTATTTTTGTCGATTTTTATTGAATTTGAACTATATTTCAACGTTTTTTGATGGTTCTGAGCCACCAAACACACTTAAAGCATGCAGAATCGACTCAGAATAGGAAAAGGAGACGTTTAGGTCAATTTTATGCATTCTGGCGTTCGTAGATACAAGAAAACTGTTAAAATTCTTCAGAAACGTCACTTTTGAAGTGTTTTCTTGTACTTTTAAGCCACTCAGATACCCAACGGGCTCGGAAAGTGCAACGAAACCATCAAATTTTAGCTAGAAACTGTATTTTTGTCGATTTTTATTGAATTTGAACTATATTTCAACGTTTTTTGATGGTTCTGAGCCACCAAACACACTTAAAGCATGCAGAATCGACTCAGAATAGGAAAAGGAGACGTTTAGGTCAATTTTATGCATTCTGGCGTTCGTAGATACAAGAAAACTGTTAAAATTCTTCAGAAACGTCACTTTTGAAGTGTTTTCTTGTACTTTTAAGCCACTCAGATACCCTACGGGCTCGGAAAGTGCAACGAAACCATCAAATTTTAGCTAGAAACTGTATTTTTGTCGATTTTTATTGAATTTGAACTATATTTCAACGTTTTTTGATGGTTCTGAGCCACCAAACACACTTAAAGCATGCAGAATCGACTCAGAATAGGAAAAGGAGACGTTTAGGTCAATTTTATGCATTCTGGCGTTCGTAGATACAAGAAAACTGTTAAAATTCTTCAGAAACGTCACTTTTGAAGTGTTTTCTTGTACTTTTAAGCCACTCAGATACCCTACGGGCTCGGAAAGTGCAACGAAACCATCAAATTTTAGCTAGAAACTGTATTTTTGTCGATTTTTATTGAATTTGAGCTATATTTCAACGTTTTTTGATGGTTCTGAGCCACCAAACACACTTAAAGCATGCAGAATCGACTCAGAATAGGAAAAGGAGACGTTTAGGTCAATTTTATGCATTCTGGCGTTCGTAGATACAAGAAAACTGTTAAAATTCTTCAGAAACGTCACTTTTGAAGTGTTTTCTTGTACTTTTAAGCCACTCAGATACCCTACGGGCTCGGAAAGTGCAACGAAACCATAAAATTTTAGCTAGAAACTGTATTTTTGTCGATTTTTATTGAATTTGAACTATATTTCAACGTTTTTTGATGGTTCTGAGCCACCAAACACACTTAAAGCATGCAGAATCGACTCAGAATAGGAAAAGGAGACGTTTAGGTCAATTTTATGCATTCTGGCGTTCGTAGATACAAGAAAACTGTTAAAATTCTTCAGAAACGTCACTTTTGAAGTGTTTTCTTGTACTTTTAAGCCACTCAGATACCCTACGGGCTCGGAAAGTGCAACGAAACTATCAAATTTTAGCTAGAAACTGTATTTTTGTCGATTTTTATTGAATTTGAACTATATTTCAACGTTTTTTGATGGTTCTGAGCCACCAAACACACTTAAAGCATGCAGAATCGACTCAGAATAGGAAAAGGAGACGTTTAGGTCAATTTTATGCATTCTGGCGTTCGTAGATACAAGAAAACTGTTAAAATTCTTCAGAAACGTCACTTTTGAAGTGTTTTCTTGTACTTTTAAGCCACTCAGATACCCTACGGGCTCGGAAAGTGCAACGAAACCATCAAATTTTAGCTAGAAACTGTATTTTTGTCGATTTTTATAGAATTTATAGAATTGGAACTATATTTCAACGTTTTTTGATGGTTCTGAGCCACCAAACACACTTAAAGCATGCAGAATCGACTCAGAATAGGAAAAGGAGACGTTTAGGTCAATTTTATGCATTCTGGCGTTCGTAGATACAAGAAAACTGTTAAAATTCTTCAGAAACGTCACTTTTGAAGTGTTTTCTTGTACTTTTAAGCCACTCAGATACCCTACGGGCTCGGAAAGTGCAACGAAACCATCAAATTTTAGCTAGAAACTGTATTTTTGTCGATTTTTATTGAATTTGAACTATATTTCAACGTTTTTTGATGGTTCTGAGCCACCAAACACACTTAAAGCATGCAGAATCGACTCAGAATAGGAAAAGGAGACGTTTAGGTCAATTTTATGCATTCTGGCGTTCGTAGATACAAGAAAACTGTTAAAATTCTTCAGAAACGTCACTTTTGAAGTGTTTTCTTGTACTTTTAAGCCACTCAGATACCCTACGGGCTCGGAAAGTGCAACGAAACCATCAAATTTTAGCTAGAAACTGTATTTTTGTCGATTTTTATTGAATTTGAACTATATTTCAACGTTTTTTGATGGTTCTGAGCCACCAAACACACTTAAAGCATGCAGAATCGACTCAGAATAGGAAAAGGAGACGTTTAGGTCAATTTTATGCATTCTGGCGTTCGTAGATACAAGAAAACTGTTAAAATTCTTCAGAAACGTCACTTTTGAAGTGTTTTCTTGTACTTTTAAGCCACTCAGATACCCTACGGGCTCGGAAAGTGCAACGAAACCATCAAATTTTAGCTAGAAACTGTATTTTTGTCGATTTTTATTGAATTTGAACTATATTTCAACGTTTTTTGATGTTTCTGAGCCACCAAACACTTAAAGCATGCAGAATCGACTCAGAATAGGAAAAGGAGACGTTTAGGTCAATTTTATGCATTCTGGCGTTCGTAGATACAAGAAAACTGTTAAAATTCTTCAGAAACGTCACTTTTGAAGTGTTTTCTTGTACTTTTAAGCCACTCAGATACCCTACGGGCTCGGAAAGTGCAACGAAACCATCAAATTTTAGCTAGAAACTGTATTTTTGTCGATTTTTATTGAATTTGAACTATATTTCAACGTTTTTTGATGGTTCTGAGCCACCAAACACACTTAAAGCATGCAGAATCGACTCAGAATAGGAAAAGGAGACGTTTAGGTCAATTTTATGCATTCTGGCGTTCGTAGATACAAGAAAACTGTTAAAATTCTTCAGAAACGTCACTTTTGAAGCGTTTTCTTGTACTTTTAAGCCACTCAGATACCCTACGGGCTCGGAAAGTGCAACGAAACCATCAAATTTTAGCTAGAAACTGTATTTTTGTCGATTTTTATTGAATTTGAACTATATTTCAACGTTTTTTGATGGTTCTGAGCCACCAAACACACTTAAAGCATGCAGAATCGACTCAGAATAGGAAAAGGAGACGTTTAGGTCAATTTTATGCATTCTGGCGTTCGTAGATACAAGAAAACTGTTAAAATTCTTCAGAAACGTCACTTTTGAAGTGTTTTCTTGTACTTTTAAGCCACTCAGATACCCTACGGGCTCGGAAAGTGCAACGAAACCATCAAATTTTAGCTAGAAACTGTATTTTTGTCGATTTTTATTGAATTTGAACTATATTTCAACGTTTTTTTATGGTTCTGAGCCACCAAACACACTTAAAGCATGCAGAATCGACTCAGAATAGGAAAAGGAGACGTTTAGGTCAATTTTATGCATTCTGGCGTTCGTAGATACAAGAAAACTGTTAAAATTCTTCAGAAACGTCACTTTTGAAGTGTTTTCTTGTACTTTTAAGCCACTCAGATACCCTACGGGCTCGGAAAGTGCAACGAAACCATCAAATTTTAGCTAGAAACTGTATTTTTGTCGATTTTTATTGAATTTGAACTATATTTCAACGTTTTTTGATGGTTCTGAGCCACCAAACACACTTAAAGCATGCAGAATCGACTCAGAATAGGAAAAGGAGGCGTTTAGGTCAATTTTATGCATTCTGGCGTTCGTAGATACAAGAAAACTGTTAAAATTCTTCAGAAACGTCACTTTTGAAGTGTTTTCTTGTACCTTTAAGCCACTCAGATACCCTACGGGCTCGGAAAGTGCAACGAAACCATCAAATTTTAGCTAGAAACTGTATTTTTGTCGATTTTTATTGAATTTGAACTATATTTCAACGTTTTTTGATGGTTCTGAGCCACCAAACACACTTAAAGCATGCAGAATCGACTCAGAATAGGAAAAGGAGACGTTTAGGTCAATTTTATGCATTCTGGCGTTCGTAGATACAAGAAAACTGTTAAAATTCTTCAGAAACGTCACTTTTGAAGTGTTTTCTTGTACTTTTAAGCCACTCAGATACCCTACGGGCTCGGAAAGTGCAACGAAACCATCAAATTTTAGCTAGAAACTGTATTTTTGTCGATTTTTATTGAATTTGAACTATATTTCAACGTTTTTTGATGGTTCTGAGCCACCAAACACACTTAAAGCATGCAGAATCGACTCAGAATAGGAAAAGGAGACGTTTAGGTCAATTTTATGCATTCTGGCGTTCGTAGATACAAGAAAACTGTTAAAATTCTTCAGAAACGTCACTTTTGAAGTGTTTTCTTGTACTTTTAAGCCACTCAGATACCCTACGGGCTCGGAAAGTGCAACGAAACCATCAAATTTTAGCTAGAAACTGTATTTTTGTCGATTTTTATTGAATTTGAACTATATTTCAACGTTTTTTGATGGTTCTGAGCCATCAAACACACTTAAAGCATGCAGAATCGACTCAGAATAGGAAAAGGAGACGTTTAGGTCAATTTTATGCATTCTGGCGTTCGTAGATACAAGAAAACTGTTAAAATTCTTCAGAAACGTCACTTTTGAAGTGTTTTCTTGTACTTTTAAGCCACTCAGATACCCTACGGGCTCGGAAAGTGCAACGAAACCATCAAATTTTAGCTAGAAACTGTATTTTTGTCGATTTTTATTGAATTTGAACTATATTTCAACGTTTTTTGATGGTTCTGAGCCACCAAACACACTTAAAGCATGCAGAATCGACTCAGAATAGGAAAAGGAGACGTTTAGGTCAATTTTATGCATTCTGGCGTTCGTAGATACAAGAAAACTGTTAAAATTCTTCAGAAACGTCACTTTTGAAGTGTTTTCTTGTACTTTTAAGCCACTCAGATACCCTACGGGCTCGGAAAGTGCAACGAAACCATCAAATTTTAGCTAGAAACTGTATTTTTGTCGATTTTTATTGAATTTGAACTATATTTCAACGTTTTTTGATGGTTCTGAGCCACCAAACACACTTAAAGCATGCAGAATCGACTCAGAATAGGAAAAGGAGACGTTTAGGTCAATTTTATGCATTCTGGCGTTCGCAGATACAAGAAAACTGTTAAAATTCTTCAGAAACGTCACTTTTGAAGTGTTTTCTTGTACTTTTAAGCCACTCAGATACCCTACGGGCTCGGAAAGTGCAACGAAACCATCAAATTTTAGCTAGAAACTGTATTTTTGTCGATTTTTATTGAATTTGAACTACACTCACCGGCAAAAAAATCGAATCATCAGTATTTTTGTAGAAATCTTCAATAAATTCTGGTGTGCGTCACATTTATAAGGCAAATTAGTTTATCTAGGACAAAGGAGAATAGAAGGTAACGGGACCTTCGCTGAAGTTGCAACGATTACGAGTTTATTAAAAAGTACCAGAAAATCCATTACATTAAACCAACAAAAGACTACTTAACATATCATTATTAACGACTGTTGCCGCCTCTAGCTTGCATTACGGTTGCCATACGTCTTCCCATGCCTTCTATGAGGTGTCTAATCTCAGCCTGGGCTAATTGGTCAAATTCTTCAACTAGCGCATTTGCAAGATCTCTTATGTGTTGTATGGCCGGCACACGTGCTCTGACACGTCTACCTAACATGTCCCACACATGCTCAATTGAATTCAGGTCGGGACTGCGTGCTGGTCATTCCATACGTGAAATCCCGAATTCGTCGAGGTAGGTTTGTACAACTCTAACGATATGTGGTCTAGCATTATCATGCATTAGAATAAAATTATCGCCAATAAAAGGAGCAAAAGGTACGACATGTTCTTGAAGAATATTTGCTACATATCGATCAGCATTCATTGTGCCTCTATCCACCACTACAAGTTCCGTGCGAGCCTCGGCAGAAATTCCTGCCCAGACCATCACTGAACCTCCATGAAAACTTAGTCTGGAAACAATATTGCACTGAGCCTACCTTTCGCCTCTTCTTCGCCATACTCTTTGACGGCCGTCAGGAGAACGTAGACAAAAACGCGACTCATCTGTAAAGTGTACTTGGCCCCATTGGGCAAGATCCGAGTTAACGTGTTCTCGAGCAAATGCAAGCCGGGCTACTCTGTGTCGTGGGAGAAGTTCTGGGCCACTTGCAGGTCTACGGGCCCTCAATTCAGCTGCACTTAACCTTTTTCTTACAGTTCTTTCACTTACACTAACTCCTGGTGTTTCTTCAAGTTGATTTCTGGCCTCAACTGCGGTCGTATCTCTATTACGGAACACGGTCAGCGTTAAAAAACGGTCATCCCGAGCCGATGTTTTCTTTGGACGACCCGAATCAGGTCTTCGGCTGTATGATCCAGTCTCATTAAACCGTCGTACAGTTTTGTGAATGCTCACTTGTGATACCCCTAACGTATTGGCAACGTACCGTTAACTTCGACCATCCTGAATAAGAGCAATTGCTCGTGCTGCATTAATGGCCACAATACTCATGTTAATTGACAAAAACACAGTTTTCATCAAATCACAATGACAAACCGTCTGTTAATGCCCTCTAAACGTCACAACTGCAAATCTCATTGTTGGAAAAAACTTATCATCTTCAGATTTGAGGTTCATATCATGTACAAAATAGAACCAAAAACCTAGTGTTAGTATATTTTGTGTGATTTTTTCAAAACTGATATTGACTGTAGCCAAACGTTTAAAAAAGGAACCATTTTCAATACAAACTTTGGGTGATTCGCTTTTTTTGCCGGTGAGTGTATATTTCAACGTTTTTTGATGGTTCTGAGCCACCAAACACACTTAAAGCATGCAGAATCGACTCAGAATAGGAAAAGGAGACGTTTAGGTCAATTTTATGCATTCTGGCGTTCGTAGATACAAGAAAACTGTTAAAATTCTTCAGAAACGTCACTTTTGAAGTGTTTTCTCGTACTTTTAAGCCACTCAGATACCCTACGGGCTCGGAAAGTGCAACGAAACCATCAAATTTTAGCTAGAAACTGTATTTTTGTCGATTTTTATTGAATTTGAACTATATTTCAACGTTTTTTGATGGTTCTGAGCCACCAAACACACTTAAAGCATGCAGAATCGACTCAGAATAGGAAAAGGAGACGTTTAGGTCAATTTTATGCATTCTGGCGTTCGTAGATACAAGAAAACTGTTAAAATTCTTCAGAAACGTCACTTTTGAAGTGTTTTCTTGTACTTTTAAGCCACTCAGATACCCTACGGGCTCGGAAAGTGCAACGAAACCATCAAATTTTAGCTAGAAACTGTATTTTTGTCGATTTTTATTGAATTTGAACTACATTACAACGTTTTTTGATGGTTCTGAGCCACCAAACACACTTAAAGCATGCAGAATCGACTCAGAATAGGAAAAGGAGACGTTTAGGTCAATTTTATGCATTCTGGCGTTCGTAGATACAAGAAAACTGTTAAAATTCTTCAGAAACGTCACTTTTGAAGTGTTTTCTTGTACTTTTAAGCCACTCAGATACCCTACGGGCTCGGAAAGTGCAACGAAACCATCAAATTTTAGCTAGAAACTGTATTTTTGTCGATTTTTATTGAATTTGAACTACATTACAACGTTTTTTGATGGTTCTGAGCCACCAAACACACTTAAAGCATGCAGAATCGACTCAGAATAGGAAAAGGAGACGTTTAGGTCAATTTTATGCATTCTGGCGTTCGTAGATACAAGAAAACTGTTAAAATTCTTCAGAAACGTCACTTTTGAAGTGTTTTCTTGTACTTTTAAGCCACTCAGATACCCTACGGGCTCGGAAAGTGCAACGAAACCATCAAATTTTAGCTAGAAACTGTATTTTTGTCGAATTTTATTGAATTTGAACTACATTTCAACGTTTTTTGATGGTTCTGAGCCACCAAACACACTTAAAGCATGCAGAATCGACTCAGAATAGGAAAAGGAGACGTTTAGGTCAATTTTATGCATTCTGGCGTTCGTAGATACAAGAAAACTGTTAAAATTCTTCAGAAACGTCACTTTTGAAGTGTTTTCTTGTACTTTTAAGCCACTCAGATACCCTACGGGCTCGGAAAGTGCAACGAAACCATCAAATTTTAGCTAGAAACTGTATTTTTGTCGATTTTTATTGAATTTGAACTACATTTCAACGTTTTTTGATGGTTCTGAGCCACCAAACACACTTAAAGCATGCAGAATCGACTCAGAATAGGAAAAGGAGACGTTTAGGTCAATTTTATGCATTCTGGCGTTCGTAGATACAAGAAAACTGTTAAAATTCTTCAGAAACGTCACTTTTGAAGTGTTTTCTTGTACTTTTAAGCCACTCAGATACCCCACGGGCTCGGAAAGTGCAACGAAACCATCAAATTTTAGCTAGAAACTGTATTTTTGTCGATTTTTATTGAATTTGAACTATATTTCAACGTTTTTTGATGGTTCTGAGCCACCAAACACACTTAAAGCATGCAGAATCGACTCAGAATAGGAAAAGGAGACGTTTAGGTCAATTTTATGCATTCTGGCGTTCGTAGATACAAGAAAACTGTTAAAATTCTTCAGAAACGTCACTTTTGAAGTGTTTTCTTGTACTTTTAAGCCACTCAGATACCCTACGGGCTCGGAAAGTGCAACGAAACCATCAAATTTTAGCTAGAAACTGTATTTTTGTCGATTTTTATTGAATTTGAACTACATTTCAACGTTTTTTGTTGGTTCTGAGCCACCAAACACACTTAAAGCATGCAGAATCGACTCAGAATAGAAAAGGAGACGTTTAGGTCAATTTTATGCATTCTGGCGTTCGTAGATACAAGAAAACTGTTAAAATTCTTCAGAAACGTCACTTTTGAAGTGTTTTCTTGTACTTTTAAGCCACTCAGATACCCTACGGGCTCGGAAAGTGCAACGAAACCATCAAATTTTAGCTAGAAACTGTATTTTTGTCGATTTTTATTGAATTTGAACTATATTTCAACGTTTTTTAATGGTTCTGAGCCACCAAACACACTTAAAGCATGCAGAATCGACTCAGAATAGGAAAAGGAGACGTTTAGGTCAATTTTATGCATTCTGGCGTTCGTAGATACAAGAAAACTGTTAAAATTCTTCAGAAACGTCACTTTTGAAGTGTTTTCTTGTACTTTTAAGCCACTCAGATACCCTACGGGCTCGGAAAGTGCAACGAAACCATCAAATTTTAGCTAGAAACTGTATTTTTGTCGATTTTTATTGAATTTGAACTACATTTCAACGTTTTTTGATGGTTCTGAGCCACCAAACACACTTAAAGCATGCAGAATCGACTCAGAATAGGAAAAGGAGACGTTTAGGTCAATTTTATGCATTCTGGCGTTCGTAGATACAAGAAAACTGTTAAAATTCTTCAGAAACGTCACTTTTGAAGTGTTTTCTTGTACTTTTAAGCCACTCAGATACCCAACGGGCTCAGAAAGTGCAACGAAACCATCAAATTTTAGCTAGAAACTGTATTTTTGTCGATTTTTATTGAATTTGAACTATATTTCAACGTTTTTTGATGGTTCTGAGCCACCAAACACACTTAAAGCATGCAGAATCGACTCAGAATAGGAAAAGGAGACGTTTAGGTCAATTTTATGCATTCTGGCGTTCGTAGATACAAGAAAACTGTTAAAATTCTTCAGAAACGTCACTTTTGAAGTGTTTTCTTGTACTTTTAAGCCACTCAGATACCCTACGGGCTCGGAAAGTGCAACGAAACCATCAAATTTTAGCTAGAAACTGTATTTTTGTCGATTTTTATTGAATTTGAACTACATTTCAACGTTTTTTGATGGTTCTGAGCCACCAAACACACTTAGAGCATGCAGAATCGACTCAGAATAGGAAAAGGAGACGTTTAGGTCAATTTTATGCATTCTGGCGTTCGTAGATACAAGAAAACTGTTAAAATTCTTCAGAAACGTCACTTTTGAAGTGTTTTCTTGTACTTTTAAGCCACTCAGATACCCTACGGGCTCGGAAAGTGCAACGAAACCATCAAATTTTAGCTAGAAACTGTATTTTTGTCGATTTTTATTGAATTTGAACTATATTTCAACGTTTTTTGATGGTTCTGTGCCACCAAACACACTTAAAGCATGCAGAATCGACTCAGAATAGGAAAAGGAGACGTTTAGGTCAATTTTATGCATTCTGGCGTTCGTAGATACAAGAAAACTGTTAAAATTCTTCAGAAACGTCACTTTTGAAGTGTTTTCTTGTACTTTTAAGCCACTCAGATACCCTACGGGCTCGGAAAGTGCAACGAAACCATCAAATTTTAGCTAGAAACTGTATTTTTGTCGATTTTTATTGAATTTGAACTACATTTCAACGTTTTTTGATGGTTCTGAGCCACCAAACACACTTAAAGCATGCAGAATCGACTCAGAATAGGAAAAGGAGACGTTTAGGTCAATTTTATGCATTCTGGCGTTCGTAGATACAAGAAAACTGTTAAAATTCTTCAGAAACGTCACTTTTGAAGTGTTTTCTTGTACTTTTAAGCCACTCAGATACCCTACGGGCTCGGAAAGTGCAACGAAACCATCAAATTTTAGCTAGAAACTGTATTTTTGTCGATTTTTATTGAATTTGAACTATATTTCAACGTTTTTTGATGGTTCTGAGCCACCAAACACACTTAAAGCATGCAGAATCGACTCAGAATAGGAAAAGGAGACGTTTAGGTCAATTTTATGCATTCTGGCGTTCGTAGATACAAGAAAACTGTTAAAATTCTTCAGAAACGTCACTTTTGAAGTGTTTTCTTGTACTTTTAAGCCACTCAGATACCCTACGGGCTCGGAAAGTGCAACGAAACCATCAAATTTTAGCTAGAAACTGTATTTTTGTCGATTTTTATTGAATTTGAACTACATTTCAACGTTTTTTGATGGTTCTGAGCCACCAAACACACTTAAAGCATGCAGAATCGACTCAGAATAGGAAAAGGAGACGTTTAGGTCAATTTTATGCATTCTGGCGTTCGTAGATACAAGAAAACTGTTAAAATTCTTCAGAAACGTCACTTTTGAAGTGTTTTCTTGTACTTTTAAGCCACTCAGATACCCTACGGGCTCGGAAAGTGCAACGAAACCATCAAATTTTAGCTAGAAACTGTATTTTTGTCGATTTTTATTAAATTTGAACTATATTTCAACGTTTTTTGATGGTTCTGAGCCACCAAACACACTTAAAGCATGCAGAATCGACTCAGAATAGGAAAAGGAGACGCTTAGGTCAATTTTATGCATTCTGGCGTTCGTAGATACAAGAAAACTGTTAAAATTCTTCAGAAACGTCACTTTTGAAGTGTTTTCTTCTACTTTTAAGCCACTCAGATACCCTACGGGCTCGGAAAGTGCAACGAAACCATCAAATTTTAGCTAGAAACTGTATTTTTGTCGATTTTTATTGAATTTGAACTACATTTCAACGTTTTTTGATGGTTCTGAGCCACCAAACACACTTAAAGCATGCAGAATCGACTCAGAATAGGAAAAGGAGACGTTTAGGTCAATTTTATGCATTCTGGCGTTCGTAGATACAAGAAAACTGTTAAAATTCTTCAGAAACGTCACTTTTGAAGTGTTTTCTTGTACTTTTAAGCCACTCAGATACCCTACGGGCTCGGAAAGTGCAACGAAACCATCAAATTTTAGCTAGAAACTGTATTTTTGTCGATTTTTATTGAATTTGAACTACATTTCAACGTTTTTTGATGGTTCTGAGCCACCAAACACACTTAAAGCATGCAGAATCGACTCAGAATAGGAAAAGGAGACGTTTAGGTCAATTTTATGCATTCTGGCGTTCGTAGATACAAGAAAACTGTTAAAATTCTTCAGAAACGTCACTTTTGAAGTGTTTTCTTGTACTTTTAAGCCACTCAGATACCCTACGGGCTCGGAAAGTGCAACGAAACCATCAAATTTTAGCTAGAAACTGTATTTTTGTCGATTTTTATTGAATTTGAACTATATTTCAACGTTTTTTGATGGCTCTGAGCCACCAAACACACTTAAAGCATGCAGAATCGACTCAGAATAGGAAAAGGAGACGTTTAGGTCAATTTTATGCATTCTGGCGTTCGTAGATACAAGAAAACTGTTAAAATTCTTCAGAAACGTCACTTTTGAAGTGTTTTCTTGTACTTTTAAGCCACTCAGATACCCTACGGGCTCGGAAAGTGCAACGAAACCATCAAATTTTAGCTAGAAACTGTATTTTTGTCGATTTTTATTGAATTTGAACTACATTTCAACGTTTTTTGTTGGTTCTGAGCCACCAAACACACTTAAAGCATGCAGAATCGACTCAGAATAGGAAAAGGAGACGTTTAGGTCAATTTTATGCATTCTGGCGTTCGTAGATACAAGAAAACTGTTAAAATTCTTCAGAAACGTCACTTTTGAAGTGTTTTCTTGTACTTTTAAGCCACTCAGATACCCTACGGGCTCGGAAAGTGCAACGAAACCATCAAATTTTAGCTAGAAACTGTATTTTTGTCGATTTTTATTGAATTTGAACTATATTTCAACGTTTTTTAATGGTTCTGAGCCACCAAACACACTTAAAGCATGCAGAATCGACTCAGAATAGGAAAAGGAGACGTTTAGGTCAATTTTATGCATTCTGGCGTTCGTAGATACAAGAAAACTGTTAAAATTCTTCAGAAACGTCACTTTTGAAGTGTTTTCTTGTAATTTTAAGCCACTCAGATACCCTACGGGCTCGGAAAGTGCAACGAAACCATCAAATTTTAGCTAGAAACTGTATTTTTGTCGATTTTTATTGAATTTGAACTACATTTCAACGTTTTTTGATGGTTCTGAGCCACCAAACACACTTAAAGCATGCAGAATCGACTCAGAATAGGAAAAGGAGACGTTTAGGTCAATTTTATGCATTCTGGCGTTCGTAGATACAAGAAAACTGTTAAAATTCTTCAGAAACGTCACTTTTGAAGTGTTTTCTTGTACTTTTAAGCCACTCAGATACCCTACGGGCTCGGAAAGTGCAACGAAACCACCAAATTTTAGCTAGAAACTGTATTTTTGTCGATTTTTATTGAATTTGAACTATATTTCAACGTTTTTTGATGGTTCTGAGCCACCAAACACACTTAAAGCATGCAGAATCGACTCAGAATAGGAAAAGGAGACGTTTAGGTCAATTTTATGCATTCTGGCGTTCGTAGATACAAGAAAACTGTTAAAATTCTTCAGAAACGTCACTTTTGAAGTGTTTTCTTGTACTTTTAAGCCACTCAGATACCCTACGGGCTCGGAAAGTGCAACGAAACCATCAAATTTTAGCTAGAAACTGTATTTTTGTCGATTTTTATTGAATTTGAACTACATTTCAACGTTTTTTGATGGTTCTGAGCCACCAAACACACTTAAAGCATGCAGAATCGACTCAGAATAGGAAAAGGAGACGTTTAGGTCAATTTTATGCATTCTGGCGTTCGTAGATACAAGAAAACTGTTAAAATTCTTCAGAAACGTCACTTTTGAAGTGTTTTCTTGTACTTTTAAGCCACTCAGATACCCTACGGGCTCGGAAAGTGCAACGAAACCATCAAATTTTAGCTAGAAACTGTATTTTTGTCGATTTTTATTGAATTTGAACTATATTTCAACGTTTTTTGATGGTTCTGAGCCACCAAACACACTTAAAGCATGCAGAATCGACTCAGAATAGGAAAAGGAGACGTTTAGGTTAATTTTATGCATTCTGGCGTTCGTAGATACAAGAAAACTGTTAAAATTCTTCAGAAACGTCACTTTTGAAGTGTTTTCTTGTACTTTTAAGCCACTCAGATACCCTACGGGCTCGGAAAGTGCAACGAAACCATCAAATTTTAGCTAGAAACTGTATTTTTGTCGACTTTTATTGAATTTGAACTACATTTCAACGTTTTTTGATGGTTCTGAGCCACCAAACACACTTAAAGCATGCAGAATCGACTCAGAATAGGAAAAGGAGACGTTTAGGTTAATTTTATGCATTCTGGCGTTCGTAGATACAAGAAAACTGTTAAAATTCTTCAGAAACGTCACTTTTGAAGTGTTTTCTTGTACTTTTAAGCCACTCAGATACCCTACGGGCTCGGAAAGTGCAACGAAACCTTCAAATTTTAGCTAGAAACTGTATTTTTGTCGATTTTTATTGAATTTGAACTATATTTCAACGTTTTTTGATGGTTCTGAGCCACCAAACACACTTAAAGCATGCAGAATCGACTCAGAATAGGAAAAGGAGACGTTTAGGTCAATTTTATGCATTCTGGCGTTCGTAGATACAAGAAAACTGTTAAAATTCTTCAGAAACGTCACTTTTGAAGTGTTTTCTTGTACTTTTAAGCCACTCAGATACCCTACGGGCTCGGAAAGTGCAACGAAACCATCAAATTTTAGCTAGAAACTGTATTTTTGTCGATTTTTATTGAATTTGAACTACATTTCAACGTTTTTTGATGGTTCTGAGCCACCAAACACACTTAAAGCATGCAGAATCGACTCAGAATAGGAAAAGGAGACGTTTAGGTCAATTTTATGCATTCTGGCGTTCGTAGATACAAGAAAACTGTTAAAATTCTTCAGAAACGTCACTTTTGAGGTGTTTTCTTGTACTTTTAAGCCACTCAGATGCCCTACGGGCTCGGAAAGTGCAACGAAACCATCAAATTTTAGCTAGAAACTGTATTTTTGTCGATTTTTATTGAATTTGAACTATATTTCAACGTTTTTTGATGGTTCTGAGCCACCAAACACACTTAAAGCATGCAGAATCGACTCAGAATGGGAAAAGGAGACGTTTAGGTCAATTTTATGCATTCTGGCGTTCGTAGATACAAGAAAACTGTTAAAATTCTTCAGAAACGTCACTTTTGAAGTGTTTTCTTGTACTTTTAAGCCACTCAGATACCCTGCGGGCTCGGAAGGTGCAACGAAACCATCAAATTTTAGCTAGAAACTGTATTTTTGTCGATTTTTATTGAATTTGAACTACACTTCAACGTTTTTTGATGGTTCTGAGCCACCAAACACACTTAAAGCATGCAGAATCGACTCAGAATAGGAAAAGGAGACGTTTAGGTCAATTTTATGCATTCTGGCGTTCGTAGATACAAGAAAACTGTTAAAATTCTTCAGAAACGTCACTTTTGAAGTGTTTTCTTGTACTTTTAAGCCACTCAGATACCCTACGGGCTCGGAAAGTGCAACGAAACCATCAAATTTTAGCTAGAAACTGTATTTTTGTCGATTTTTATTGAATTTGAACTACATTTCAACGTTTTTTGATGGTTCTGAGCCACCAAACACACTTAAAGCATGCAGAATCGACTCAGAATAGGAAAAGGAGACGTTTAGGTCAATTTTATGCATTCTGGCGTTCGTAGATACAAGATAATTCCAACAGTACCTGGACAATAGTGAAAAGGAAGAAACATCCGAAGCAAAGCAATGCCACTACAGCGGTAACAGGCCTGAAAGAGATTTCATTGATTACAGTAGCACCCAAGAAAGCATTTCTTTATGTCAGCAGACTATCTCCAGGCACTAAACCGGAAAGTATGGTTGATCTTCTCAAAGCTGATTTCCCTGAGGTACAGTGCGAAGAACTTGAATCCAAATTTCCACAACATTATGCTTCTTTCAAAATAATAATCGACCTGCTCAACTATGAGAGAGCTATGGATCCAACAATCTGGCCATATGGCATCTACGTCACGAGGTTTTTTCAGAAAAAAAGTCAAACAAACAAAACAACCTAACACTAAGCAATGAAATCTCATGTACTCCAAATACAAGTATAGAACTAACAAATACAAATAACAACTTAACTCCAAACTGTAACCAAATAACTCACACCTGCCTAACTCTTTTTCACTTAAATATACAATCAGTCCGAAATAAAATAAATGAATTTGAAATGTTACTAGTTGATAGAAAGTTTAGTTTAATTTGTCTCACCGAACATTGGTTAACAGCGGACGAAGTGAATATACTAAATATTGAGAATTACAGTACTGCATCAGCTTTTTGTCGGAAAAATTACAAAGGTGGTGGTGTTATGTTATTAATAAGACCGAATATTGAATTTAACAAAATTTCGAATGTAAATAAAATAAGTATAGAGAAACAATGTGAACTTACAGCTATATATGTTTATGATATTAAAACTATTGTTGTAGGCGTATACAGGTCTCCTTCTGGTGATTTCAGGCTGTTCCTACATACATTAGAAAATGCTTTAAAAAGTATTCATAAAAAGCGCATCATCCTTCTCGGTGACTTTAATGTTCACTTTCAAGTTGAGCCTGGGACTGCTGCAGACGTAACTCAAAATATAGGTAAGTTAAAGCTAGCTACTGCCCTCTGTGACATGTTAGCCACTTATGGCTTCACACGACTAATTACATCCCCAACACGAAAAGATAACTGTATTGACAATATATTTGCTAATTTTAACAGTAATGAAGACATACAAACGGATATCTTAAGATGCCATCTGTCAGATCACGATGGTCAAACCGTGCAAGTACCATATATGAAGACAACAAAAAATGAAAATAACAAAAAAATATATAGGCCTATAACTAAGAAAGGTAAACTTATTTTTTATAATTTAGTAGAAACTTTGACATGGCATTTCATTAATGACCTAAACATCACCGCTAATTCTAAATTTGACTTATTTATCTCTAAGATTCAAGAACAGTTTCGTATAGCATTCCCGGAAAAAACTTACATCGTTAAAAATAATAAAGTTTATAAGTGCAATTGGTTCAATATCGAACTTAAAAATATGCGAGATCATTTACAACATTTAAATAAACAGTGTAGACTATGTCCACATAACCTTGATTTTCTTAATGAGAGAAAATTATTTCGGAAGAAATATAAACAAAGTATAATTAATGCAAAAATTGCACGTAATGATCACATACTATTTACTTCAAAAAATTCGATTAAACGCATGTGGGAAATCATAGATGAAAATCGACCAAACAAAATAAAAAAGACGATCAATAAGAACACTATTTCACCAGATACATTTAATGATTACTATGTAAATGTGGCTCAGTCTCTACTAGATAACATGAATAAAGTAAATGCAGACCCTATCACCAATATTGTTAATAAAATTAGTCTTCAACCGTTCTCTTTCAAGGAAGTCACTTATATAGAAATACGGGATATTGTTTCCTCACTTAAAAATAGCAGTAGCTATGACATTTTTGGGCTAAACACACCACTAGTAAAAAATATCTTAAATATAATTGTTATTCCCTTAACAAAATTAATAAATCATTCTATTAAAGAAAACATATTCCCTGACACCTTAAAGGAAGCCTTGGTGGTACCAATTTTTAAAAAAGGAAATCCAAACGAAGTATCTAACTATCGGCCCATTGCGCTACTTCCAATCTTTTCAAAAGTAATGGAGAAATGCCTGACGAAACAAATAACAGAATACCTGGAAGAAAATAATATGTTTAGTTCGTCTCAATACGGGTTTCGCAAAACACGGAATACCATAACCGCTATTTCAAGCTTAGTAAACAATATACTAGAGACATTTGAAAATCGGGAATTCATGTGTACCACCTTCTGTGACCTAAGTAAAGCTTTCGATTGTGTCTCGCATGATATTCTGCTTAAGAAAATAAGGAAATATAACTTTTCAGAAAACAGTATTAAACTACTATCTAGCTACTTGACCAATAGACATCAGACGGTTAAAATCGAAAATGAACTATCATCTAGGCGAGAAATAAAAAATGGAGTACTTCAGGGGTCTGTTTTAGGACCTCTACTATTCCTAATCTATGTTAATGATCTCCCTGACATTGCAAATCGTGAAAAATATATATTACTTGCAGACGACACAACTATATATTGTAAAGATACCAATCTTAATGAAGCTAAGCAAGAAATGTGCGAGATACAATCGAAAGCATTAAACTGGTTCACTGCTAATAAACTAATGCTAAATGCTCAGAAGACAGTTAGTACCATATTCTCTTTGAGAGATACAGGGAATTCTGAGAATAATGAAATAAAATTTTTAGGCATGTACTTAGACCCAACTTTAAAATGGGATGCACATATACAATATACATGTGATAAATTGAGAAAAAATATTCATATTTTAAGAAACTTAGCGAACAAAGTATCAAGTAGAGTACTGCGCTGTGCTTATTTTTCACTATGTCAATCTATCTTTTCGTACGGCATCTTATTATGGGGTATGGCTGCAAACAGTCACAGGGTTTTCGGTCTGCAGAGGAAAGCAATCCGAATAATCAGTGGGCTAGGTTACAGGGAAGAGTGTAGAACAGCGTTTCAGCAATATCACATACTTACACTTCCATGCCTTTTTATATTGGAGAGACTGATGTATGTCAGGGGCAGCTTGAAAGACATCAAAACACATAGCGATATCCACCTCTATAATACACGAAACAAATCTGAGCTATGTACTCCATATTATAGGCTAACAAAGTCCCAAAATAGTCCGAATTACATAGCCTTAAAATTCTATAATAAAATTCCCCAATATGTGAAAGTCCTACCTAATAAATAATTCAAACTAACAGTTAAAAACTATCTGTTAAAAAAAGCGCTTTTCACAACTGACGAATTCTTCATGTGCGACATGATAATGTAAATTATCTTTTTCAACCTGTTTTCTTTACAGTGTGTATTTGTAGATGTGTATGTGTATCTATTGTTCTTATTTATTATTACTATTTTGTTTTTTAAATCTCTAAATTGACGTATGTAAAACACTGTAGTGTTGTTAACATGAATAAAGAATTGAATTGAATTGAATTGAATTGAACAAGAAAACTGTTAAAATTCTTCAGAAACGTCACTTTTGAAGTGTTTTCTTGTACTTTTAAGCCACTCAGATACCCTACGGGCTCGGAAAGTGCAACGAAACCATCAAATTTTAGCTAGAAACTGTATTTTTGTCGATTTTTATTGAATTTGAACTACATTTCAACGTTTTTTGATGGTTCTGAGCCACCAAACACACTTAAAGCATGCAGAATCGACTCAGAATAGGAAAAGGAGACGTTTAGGTCAATTTTATGCATTCTGGCGTTCGTAGATACAAGAAAACTGTTAAAATTCTTCAGAAACGTCACTTTTGAAGTGTTTTCTTGTACTTTTAAGCCACTCAGATACCCTACGGGCTCGGAAAGTGCAACGAAACCATCAAATTTTAGCTAGAAACTGTATTTTTGTCGATTTTTATTGAATTTGAACTATATTTCAACGTTTTTTGATGGTTCTGAGCCACCAAACACACTTAAAGCATGCAGAATCGACTCAGAATAGGAAAAGGAGACGTTTAGGTCAATTTTATGCATTCTGGCGTTCGTAGATACAAGAAAACTGTTAAAATTCTTCAGAAACGTCACTTTTGAAGTGTTTTCTTGTACTTTTAAGCCACTCAGATACCCAACGGGCTCGGAAAGTGCAACGAAACCATCAAATTTTAGCTAGAAACTGTATTTTTGTCGATTTTTATTGAATTTGAACTACATTTCAACGTTTTTTGTTGGTTCTGAGCCACCAAACACACTTAAAGCATGCAGAATCGACTCAGAATAGGAAAAGGAGACGTTTAGGTCAATTTTATGCATTCTGGCGTTCGTAGATACAAGAAAACTGTTAAAACTCTTCAGAAACGTCACTTTTGAAGTGTTTTCTTGTACTTTTAAGCCACTCAGATACCCTACGGGCTCGGAAAGTGCAACGAAACCATCAAATTTTAGCTAGAAACTGTATTTTTGTCGATTTTTATTGAATTTGAACTATATTTCAACGTTTTTTAATGGTTCTGAGCCACCAAACACACTTAAAGCATGCAGAATCGACTCAGAATAGGAAAAGGAGACGTTTAGGTCAATTTTATGCATTCTGGCGTTCGTAGATACAAGAAAACTGTTAAAATTCTTCAGAAACGTCACTTTTGAAGTGTTTTCTTGTACTTTTAAGCCACTCAGATACCCTACGGGCTCGGAAAGTGCAACGAAACCATCAAATTTTAGCTAGAAACTGTATTTTTGTCGATTTTTATTGAATTTGAACTACATTTCAACGTTTTTTGATGGTTCTGAGCCACCAAACACACTTAAAGCATGCAGAATCGACTCAGAATAGGAAAAGGAGACGTTTAGGTCAATTTTATGCATTCTGGCGTTCGTAGATACAAGAAAACTGTTAAAATTCTTCAGAAACGTCACTTTTGAAGTGTTTTCTTGTACTTTTAAGCCACTCAGATACCCTACGGGCTCGGAAAGTGCAACGAAACCATCAAATTTTAGCTAGAAACTGTATTTTTGTCGATTTTTATTGAATTTGAACTATATTTCAACGTTTTTTGATGGTTCTGAGCCACCAAACACACTTAAAGCATGCAGAATCGACTCAGAATAGGAAAAGGAGACGTTTAGGTCAATTTTATGCATTCTGGCGTTCGTAGATACAAGAAAACTGTTAAAATTCTTCAGAAACGTCACTTTTGAAGTGTTTTCTTGTACTTTTAAGCCACTCAGATACCCTACGGGCTCGGAAAGTGCAACGAAACCATCAAATTTTAGCTAGAAACTGTATTTTTGTCGATTTTTATTGAATTTGAACTACATTTCAACGTTTTTTGTTGGTTCTGAGCCACCAAACACACTTAAAGCATGCAGAATCGACTCAGAATAGGAAAAGGAGACGTTTAGGTCAATTTTATGCATTCTGGCGTTCGTAGATACAAGAAAACTGTTAAAATTCTTCAGAAACGTCACTTTTGAAGTGTTTTCTTGTACTTTTAAGCCACTCAGATACCCTACGGGCTCGGAAAGTGCAACGAAACCATCAAATTTTAGCTAGAAACTGTATTTTTGTCGATTTTTATTGAATTTGAACTATATTTCAACGTTTTTTAATGGTTCTGAGCCACCAAACACACTTAAAGCATGCAGAATCGACTCAGAATAGGAAAAGGAGACGTTTAGGTCAATTTTATGCATTCTGGCGTTCGTAGATACAAGAAAACTGTTAAAATTCTTCAGAAACGTCACTTTTGAAGTGTTTTCTTGTACTTTTAAGCCACTCAGATACCCTACGGGCTCGGAAAGTGAAACGAAACCATCAAATTTTAGCTAGAAACTGTATTTTTGTCGATTTTTATTGAATTTGAACTACATTTCAACGTTTTTTGATGGTTCTGAGCCACCAAACACACTTAAAGCATGCAGAATCGACTCAGAATAGGAAAAGGAGACGTTTAGGTCAATTTTATGCATTCTGGCGTTCGTAGATACAAGAAAACTGTTAAAATTCTTCAGAAACGTCACTTTTGAAGTGTTTTCTTGTACTTTTAAGCCACTCAGATACCCTACGGGCTCGGAAAGTGCAACGAAACCATCAAATTTTAGCTAGAAACTGTATTTTTGTCGATTTTTATTGAATTTGAACTATATTTCAACGTTTTTTGATGGTTCTGAGCCACCAAACACACTTAAAGCATGCAGAATCGACTCAGAATAGGAAAAGGAGACGTTTAGGTCAATTTTATGCATTCTGGCGTTCGTAGATACAAGAAAACTGTTAAAATTCTTCAGAAACGTCACTTTTGAAGTGTTTTCTTGTACTTTTAAGCCACTCAGATACCCTACGGGCTCGGAAAGTGCAACGAAACCATCAAATTTTAGCTAGAAACTGTATTTTTGTCGATTTTTATTGAATTTGAACTACATTTCAACGTTTTTTGATGGTTCTGAGCCACCAAACACACTTAAAGCATGCAGAATCGACTCAGAATAGGAAAAGGAGACGTTTAGGTCAATTTTATGCATTCTGGCGTTCGTAGATACAAGAAAACTGTTAAAATTCTTCAGAAACGTCACTTTTGAAGTGTTTTCTTGTACTTTTAAGCCACTCAGATACCCTACGGGCTCGGAAAGTGCAACGAAACCATCAAATTTTAGCTAGAAACTGTATTTTTGTCGATTTTTATTGAATTTGAACTATATTTCAACGTTTTTTGATGGTTCTGAGCCACCAAACACACTTAAAGCATGCAGAATCGACTCAGAATAGGAAAAGGAGACGTTTAGGTCAATTTTATGCATTCTGGCGTTCATAGATACAAGAAAACTGTTAAAATTCTTCAGAAACGTCACTTTTGAAGTGTTTTCTTGTACTTTTAAGCCACTCAGATACCCTACGGGCTCGGAAAGTGCAACGAAACCATCAAATTTTAGCTAGAAACTGTATTTTTGTCGATTTTTATTGAATTTGAACTACATTTCAACGTTTTTTGATGGTTCTGAGCCACCAAACACACTTAAAGCATGCAGAATCGACTCAGAATAGGAAAAGGAGACGTTTAGGTCAATTTTATGCATTCTGGCGTTCGTAGATACAAGGAAAACTGTTAAAATTCTTCAGAAACGTCACTTTTGAAGTGTTTTCTTGTACTTTTAAGCCACTCAGATACCCGACGGGCTCGGAAAGTGCAACGAAACCATCAAATTTTAGCTAGAAACTGTATTTTTGTCGATTTTTATTGAATTTGAACTACATTTCAACGTTTTTTGATGGTTCTGAGCCACCAAACACACTTAAAGCATGCAGAATCGACTCAGAATAGGAAAAGGAGACGTTTAGGTCAATTTTATGCATTCTGGCGTTCGTAGATACAAGAAAACTGTTAAAATTCTTCAGAAACGTCACTTTTGAAGTGTTTTCTTGTACTTTTAAGCCACTCAGATACCCTACGGGCTCGGAAAGTGCAACGAAACCATCAAATTTTAGCTAGAAACTGTATTTTTGTCGATTTTTATTGAATTTGAACTATATTTCAACGTTTTTTGATGGTTCTGAGCCACCAAACACACTTAAAGCATGCAGAATCGACTCAGAATAGGAAAAGGAGACGTTTAGGTCAATTTTATGCATTCTGGCGTTCGTAGATACAAGAAAACTGTTAAAATTCTTCAGAAACGTCACTTTTGAAGTGTTTTCTTGTACTTTTAAGCCACTCAGATACCCTACGGGCTCGGAAAGTGCAACGAAACCATCAAATTTTAGCTAGAAACTGTATTTTTGTCGATTTTTATTGAATTTGAACTACATTTCAACGTTTTTTGATGGTTCTGAGCCACCAAACACACTTAAAGCATGCAGAATCGACTCAGAATAGGAAAAGGAGACGTTTAGGTCAATTTTATGCATTCTGGCGTTCGTAGATACAAGAAAACTGTTAAAATTCTTCAGAAACGTCACTTTTGAAGTGTTTTCTTGTACTTTTAAGCCACTCAGATACCCTACGGGCTCGGAAAGTGCAACGAAACCATCAAATTTTAGCTAGAAACTGTATTTTTGTCGATTTTTATTGAATTTGAACTATATTTCAACGTTTTTTGATGGTTCTGAGCCACCAAACACACTTAAAGCATGCAGAATCGACTCAGAATAGGAAAAGGAGACGTTTAGGTCAATTTTATGCATTCTGGCGTTCGTAGATACAAGAAAACTGTTAAAATTCTTCAGAAACGTCACTTTTGAAGTGTTTTCTTGTACTTTTAAGCCACTCAGATACCCTACGGGCTCGGAAAGTGCAACGAAACCATCAAATTTTAGCTAGAAACTGTATTTTTGTCGATTTTTATTGAATTTGAACTATATTTCAACGTTTTTTGATGGTTCTGAGCCACCAAACACACTTAAAGCATGCAGAATCGACTCAGAATAGGAAAAGGAGACGTTTAGGTCAATTTTATGCATTCTGGCGTTCGTAGATACAAGAAAACTGTTAAAATTCTTCAGAAACGTCACTTTTGAAGTGTTTTCTTGTACTTTTAAGCCACTCAGATACCCTACGGGCTCGGAAAGTGCAACGAAACCATCAAATTTTAGCTAGAAACTGTATTTTTGTCGATTTTTATTGAATTTGAACTACATTTCAACGTTTTTTGATGGTTCTGAGCCACCAAACACACTTAAAGCATGCAGAATCGACTCAGAATAGGAAAAGGAGACGTTTAGGTCAATTTTATGCATTCTGGCGTTCGTAGATACAAGAAAACTGTTAAAATTCTTCAGAAACGTCACTTTTGAAG
Source organism: Zophobas morio (assembly GCF_036711695.1). Taxonomy (NCBI): domain Eukaryota; kingdom Metazoa; phylum Arthropoda; class Insecta; order Coleoptera; family Tenebrionidae; genus Zophobas; species Zophobas morio. The sequence goes on along the minus strand of NW_026972243.1, from coordinate 86,162 downwards.
TGTTTTCTTGTACTTTTAAGCCACTCAGATACCCTACGGGCTCGGAAAGTGCAACGAAACCATCAAATTTTAGCTAGAAACTGTATTTTTGTCGATTTTTATTGAATTTGAACTATATTTCAACGTTTTTTGATGGTTCTGAGCCACCAAACACACTTAAAGCATGCAGAATCGACTCAGAATAGGAAAAGGAGACGTTTAGGTCAATTTTATGCATTCTGGCGTTCGTAGATACAAGAAAACTGTTAAAATTCTTCAGAAACGTCACTTTTGAAGTGTTTTCTTGTACTTTTAAGCCACTCAGATACCCTACGGGCTCGGAAAGTGCAACGAAACCATCAAATTTTGGCTAGAAACTGTATTTTTGTCGATTTTTATTGAATTTGAACTATATTTCAACGTTTTTTGATGGTTCTGAGCCACCAAACACAATTAAAGCATGCAGAATCGACTCAGAATAGGAAAAGGAGACGTTTAGGTCAATTTTATGCATTCTGGCGTTCGTAGATACAAGAAAACTGTTAAAATTCTTCAGAAACGTCACTTTTGAAGTGTTTTCTTGTACTTTTAAGCCACTCAGATACCCTACGGGCTCGGAAAGTGCAACGAAACCATCAAATTTTAGCTAGAAACTGTATTTTTGTCGATTTTTATTGAATTTGAACTACATTTCAACGTTTTTTGATGGTTCTGAGCCACCAAACACACTTAAAGCATGCAGAATCGACTCAGAATAGGAAAAGGAGACGTTTAGGTCAATTTTATGCATTCTGGCGTTCGTAGATACAAGAAAACTGTTAAAATTCTTCAGAAACGTCACTTTTGAAGTGTTTTCTTGTACTTTTAAGCCACTCAGATACCCTACGGGCTCGGAAAGTGCAACGAAACCATCAAATTTTAGCTAGAAACTGTATTTTTGTCGATTTTTATTGAATTTGAACTATATTTCAACGTTTTTTGATGGTTCTGAGCCACCAAACACACTTAAAGCATGCAGAATCGACTCAGAATAGGAAAAGGAGACGTTTAGGTCAATTTTATGCATTCTGGCGTTCGTAGATACAAGAAAACTGTTAAAATTCTTCAGAAACGTCACTTTTGAAGTGTTTTCTTGTACTTTTAAGCCACTCAGATACCCTACGGGCTCGGAAAGTGCAACGAAACCATCAAATTTTAGCTAGAAACTGTATTTTTTCGATTTTTATTGAATTTGAACTACATTTCAACGTTTTTTGATGGTTCTGAGCCACCAAACACACTTAAAGCATGCAGAATCGACTCAGAATAGGAAAAGGAGACGTTTAAGTCAATTTTATGCATTCTGGCGTTCGTAGATACAAGAAAACTGTTAAAATTCTTCAGAAACGTCACTTTTGAAGTGTTTTCTTGTACTTTTAAGCCACTCAGATACCCTACGGGCTCGGAAAGTGCAACGAAACCATCAAATTTTAGCTAGAAACTGTATTTTTGTCGATTTTTATTGAATTTGAACTATATTTCAACGTTTTTTGATGGTTCTGAGCCACCAAACACACTTAAAGCATGCAGAATCGACTCAGAATAGGAAAAGGAGACGTTTAGGTCAATTTTATGCATTCTGGCGTTCGTAGATACAAGAAAACTGTTAAAATTCTTCAGAAACGTCACTTTTGAAGTGTTTTCTTGTACTTTTAAGCCACTCAGATACCCTACGGGCTCGGAAAGTGCAACGAAACCATCAAATTTTAGCTAGAAACTGTATTTTTGTCGATTTTTATTGAATTTGAACTACATTTCAACGTTTTTTGATGGTTCTGAGCCACCAAACACACTTAAAGCATGCAGAATCGACTCAGAATAGGAAAAGGAGACGTTTAGGTCAATTTTATGCATTCTGGCGTTCGTAGATACAAGAAAACTGTTAAAATTCTTCAGAAACGTCACTTTTGAAGTGTTTTCTTGTACTTTTAAGCCACTCAGATACCCTACGGGCTCGGAAAGTGCAACGAAACCATCAAATTTTAGCTAGAAACTGTATTTTTTTCGATTTTTATTGAATTTGAACTATATTTCAAAGTTTTTTGATGGTTCTGAGCCACCAAACACACTTAAAGCATGCAGAATCGACTCAGAATAGGAAAAGGAGACGTTTAGGTCAATTTTATGCATTCTGGCGTTCGTAGATACAAGAAAACTGTTAAAATTCTTCAGAAACGTCACTTTTGAAGTGTTTTCTTGTACTTTTAAGCCACTCAGATACCCTACGGGCTCGGAAAGTGCAACGAAACCATCAAATTTTAGCTAGAAACTGTATTTTTGTCGATTTTTATTGAATTTGAACTACATTTCAACGTTTTTTGATGGTTCTGAGCCACCAAACACACTTAAAGCATGCAGAATCGACTCAGAATAGGAAAAGGAGACGTTTAGGTCAATTTTATGCATTCTGGCGTTCGTAGATACAAGAAAACTGTTAAAATTCTTCAGAAACGTCACTTTTGAAGTGTTTTCTTGTACTTTTAAGCCACTCAGATACCCTACGGGCTCGGAAAGTGCAACGAAACCATCAAATTTTAGCTAGAAACTGTATTTTTGTCGATTTTTATTGAATTTGAACTACATTTCAACGTTTTTTGATGGTTCTGAGCCACCAAACACACTTAAAGCATGCAGAATCGACTCAGAATAGGAAAAGGAGACGTTTAGGTCAATTTTATGCATTCTGGCGTTCGTAGATACAAGAAAACTGTTAAAATTCTTCAGAAACGTCACTTTTGAAGTGTTTTCTTGTACTTTTAAGCCACTCAGATACCCTACGGGCTCGGAAAGTGCAACGAAACCATCAAATTTTAGCTAGAAACTGTATTTTTGTCGATTTTTATTGAATTTGAACTACATTTCAACGTTTTTTGATGGTTCTGAGCCACCAAACACACTTAAAGCATGCAGAATCGACTCAGAATAGGAAAAGGAGACGTTTAGGTCAATTTTATGCATTCTGGCGTTCGTAGATACAAGAAAACTGTTAAAATTCTTCAGAAACGTCACTTTTGCAGTGTTTTCTTGTACTTTTAAGCCACTCAGATACCCTACGGGCTCGGAAAGTGCAACGAAACCATCAAATTTTAGCTAGAAACTGTATTTTTGTCGATTTTTATTGAATTTGAACTATATTTCAACGTTTTTTGATGGTTCTGAGCCACCAACACACTTAAAGCATGCAGAATCGACTCAGAATAGGAAAAGGAGACGTTTAGGTCAATTTTATGCATTCTGGCGTTCGTAGATACAAGAAAACTGTTAAAATTCTTCAGAAACGTCACTTTTGAAGTGTTTTCTTGTACTTTTAAGCCACTCAGATATCCTACGGGCTCGGAAAGTGCAACGAAACCAGCAAATTTTAGCTAGAAACTGTATTTTTGTCGATTTTTATTGAATTTGAACTACATTTCAACGTTTTTTGATGGTTCTGAGCCACCAAACACACTTAAAGCATGCAGAATCGACTCAGAATAGGAAAAGGAGACGTTTAGGTCAATTTTATGCATTCTGGCATTCGTAGATACAAGAAAACTGTTAAAATTCTTCAGAAACGTCACTTTTGAAGTGTTTTCTTGTACTTTTAAGCCACTCAGATACCCTACGGGCTCGGAAAGCGCAACGAAACCATCAAATTTTAGCTAGAAACTGTATTTTTGTCGATTTTTATTGAATTTGAACTATATTTCAACGTTTTTTGATGGTTCTGAGCCACCAAACACACTTAAAGCATGCAGAATCGACTCAGAATAGGAAAAGGAGACGTTTAGGTCAATTTTATGCATTCTGGCGTTCGTAGATACAAGAAAACTGTTAAAATTCTTCAGAAACGTCACTTTTGAAGTGTTTTCTTGTACTTTTAAACCACTCAGATACCCTACGGGCTCGGAAAGTGCAACGAAACCATCAAATTTTAGCTAGAAACTGTATTTTTGTCGATTTTTATTGAATTTGAACTACATTTCAACGTTTTTTGATGGTTCTGAGCCACCAAACACACTTAAAGCATGCAGAATCGACTCAGAATAGGAAAAGGAGACGTTTAGGTCAATTTTATGCATTCTGGCGTTCGTAGACACAAGAAAACTGTTAAAATTCTTCAGAAACGTCACTTTTGAAGTGTTTTCTTGTACTTATAAGCCACTCAGATACCCTACGGGCTCGGAAAGTGCAACGAAACCATCAAATTTTAGCTAGAAACTGTATTTTTGTCGATTTTTATTGAATTTGAACTATATTTCAACGTTTTTTGATGGTTCTGAGCCACCAAACACACTTAAAGCATGCAGAATCGACTCAGAATAGGAAAAGGAGACGTTTAGGTCAATTTTATGCATTCTGGCGTTCGTAGATACAAGAAAACTGTTAAAATTCTTCAGAAACGTCACTTTTGAAGTGTTTTCTTGTACTTTTAAGCCACTCAGATACCCAACGGGCTCGGAAAGTGCAACGAAACCATCAAATTTTAGCTAGAAACTGTATTTTTGTCGATTTTTATTGAATTTGAACTACATTTCAACGTTTTTTGATGGTTCTGAGCCACCAAACACACTTAAAGCATGCAGAATCGACTCAGAATAGGAAAAGGAGACGTTTAGGTCAATTTTATGCATTCTGGCGTTCGTAGATACAAGAAAACTGTTAAAATTCTTCAGAAACGTCACTTTTGAAGTGTTTTCTTGTACTTTTAAGCCACTCAGATACCCTACGGGCTCGGAAAGTGCAACGAAACCATCAAATTTTAGCTAGAAACTGTATTTTTGTCGATTTTTATTGAATTTGAACTATATTTCAACGTTTTTTGATGGTTCTGAGCCACCAAACACACTTAAAGCATGCAGAATCGACTCAGAATAGGAAAAGGAGACGTTTAGGTCAATTTTATGCATTCTGGCGTTCGTAGATACAAGAAAACTGTTAAAATTCTTCAGAAACGTCACTTTTGAAGTGTTTTCTTGTACTTTTAAACCACTCAGATACCCTACGGGCTCGGAAAGTGCAACGAAACCATCAAATTTTAGCTAGAAACTGTATTTTTGTCGATTTTTATTGAATTTGAACTACATTTCAACGTTTTTGATGGTTCTGAGCCACCAAACACACTTAAAGCATGCAGAATCGACTCAGAATAGGAAAAGGAGACGTTTAGGTCAATTTTATGCATTCTGGCGTTCGTAGATACAAGAAAACTGTTAAAATTCTTCAGAAACGTCACTTTTGAAGTGTTTTCTTGTACTTTTAAGCCACTCAGATACCCTACGGGCTCGGAAAGTGCAACGAAACCATCAAATTTTAGCTAGAAACTGTATTTTTGTCGATTTTTATTGAATTTGAACTATATTTCAACGATTTTTGATGGTTCTGAGCCACCAAACACACTTAAAGCATGCAGAATCGACTCAGAATAGGAAAAGGAGACGTTTAGGTCAATTTTATGCATTCTGGCGTTCGTAGATACAAGAAAACTGTTAAAATTCTTCAGAAACGTCACTTTTGAAGTGTTTTCTTGTACTTTTAAGCCACTCAGATACCCTACGGGCTCGGAAAGTGCAACGAAACCATCAAATTTTAGCTAGAAACTGTATTTTTGTCGATTTTTATTGAATTTGAACTATATTTCAACGTTTTTTGATGGTTCTGAGCCACCAAACACACTTAAAGCATGCAGAATCGGCTCAGAATAGGAAAAGGAGACGTTTAGGTCAATTTTATGCATTCTGGCGTTCGTAGATACAAGAAAACTGTTAAAATTCTTCAGAAACGTCACTTTTGAAGTGTTTTCTTGTACTTTTAAGCCACTCAGATACCCTACGGGCTCGGAAAGTGCAACGAAACCATCAAATTTTAGCTAGAAACTGTATTTTTGTCGATTTTTATTGAATTTGAACTACATTTCAACGTTTTTTGATGGTTCTGAGCCACCAAACACACTTAAAGCATGCAGAATCGATTTTCTAGCTAAAATTTGATGGTTTCGTTGCACTTTCCGAGCCCGTAGGGTATCTGAGTGGCTTAAAAGTACAAGAAAACACTTCAAAAGTGACGTTTCTGAAGAATTTTAACAGTTTTCTTGTGTCTACGAACGCCAGAATGCATAAAATTGACCTAAACGTCTCCCTTTCCTATTCTGAGTCGATTCTGCATGCTTTAAGTGTGTTTGGTGGCTCAGAACCATCAAAAAACGTTGAAATATAGTTCAAATTCAATAAAAATCGACAAAAATACAGTTTCTAGCTAAAATTTGATGGTTTCGTTGCACTTTCCGAGCCCATTGGGTATCTGAGTGGCTTAAAAGTACAAGAAAACACTTCAAAAGTGACGTTTCTGAAGAATTTTAACAGTTTTCTTGTATCTACGAACGCCAGAATGCATAAAATTGACCTAAACGTCTCCTTTTCCTATTCTGAGTCGATTCTGCATGCATTAAGTGTGTTTGGTGGCTCAGAACCATCAAAACTCGTTGAAATATAGTTCAAATTCAATAAAAATCGACAAAAATACAGTTTCTAGCTAAAATTTGATGGTTTCGTTGCACTTTCCGAGCCCGTAGGGTATCTGAGTGGCTTAAAAGTACAAGAAAACACTTCAAAAGTGACGTTTCTGAAGAATTTTAACAGTTTTCTTGTATCTACGAACGCCAGAATGCATAAAATTGACCTCAACGTCTCCTTTTCCTATTCTGAGTCGATTCTGCATGCCTTAAGTGTGTTTGGTGGCTCAGAACCATCAAAAAACGTTGAAATATAGTTCAAATTCAATAAAAATCGACAAAAATACAGTTTCTAGCTAAAATTTGATGGTTTCGTTGCACTTTCCGAGCCCATAGGGTATCTGAGTGGCTTAAAAGTACAAGAAAACACTTCAAAAGTGACGTTTCTGAAGAATTTTAACAGTTTTCTTGTATCTACGAACGCCAGAATGCATAAAATTGACCTAAACGTCTCCTTTTCCTATTCTGAGTCGATTCTGCATGCATTAAGTGTGTTTGGTGGCTCAGAACCATCAAAAATCGTTGAAATATAGTTCAAATTCAATAAAAATCGACAAAAATACAGTTTCTAGCTAAAATTTGATGGTTTCGTTGCACTTTCCGAGCCCGTAGGGTATCTGAGTGGCTTAAAAGTACAAGAAAACACTTCAAAAGTGACGTTTCTGAAGAATTTTAACAGTTTTCTTGTATCTACGAACGCCAGAATGCATAAAATTGACCTAAACGTCTCCTTTTCCTATTCTGAGTCGATTCTGCATGCCTTAAGTGTGTTTGGTGGCTCAGAACCATCAAAAAACGTTGAAATATAGTTCAAATTCAATAAAAATCGACAAAAATACAGTTTCTAGCTAAAATTTGATGGTTTCGTTGCACTTTCCGAGCCCGTAGGGTATCTGAGTGGCTTAAAAGTACAAGAAAACACTTCAAAAGTGACGTTTCTGAAGAATTTTAACAGTTTTCTTGTATCTACGAACGCCAGAATGCATAAAATTGACCTAAACGTCTCCTTTTCCTATTCTGAGTCGATTCTGCATGCTTTAAGTGTGTTTGGTGGCTCAGAACCATCAAAAAACGTCGAAATATAGTTCAAATTCAATAAAAATCGACAAAAATACAGTTTCTAGCTAAAATTTGATGGTTTCGTTGCACTTTCCGAGCCCGTAGGGTATCTGAGTGGCTTAAAAGTACAAGAAAACACTTCAAAAGTGACGTTTCTGAAGAATTTTAACAGTTTTCTTGTATCTACGAACGCCAGAATGCATAAAATTGACCTAAACGTCTCCTTTTCCTATTCTGAGTCGATTCCGCATGCTTTAAGTGTGTTTGGTGGCTCAGAACCATCAAAAAACGTTGAAATATAGTTCAAATTCAATAAAAATCGACAAAAATACAGTTTCTAGCTAAAATTTGATGGTTTCGTTGCACTTTCCGAGCCCGTAGGGTATCTGAGTGGCTTAAAAGTACAAGAAAACACTTCAAAAGTGACGTTTCTGAAGAATTTTAACAGTTTTCTTGTATCTACGAACGCCAGAATGCATAAAATTGACCTAAACGTCTCCTTTTCCTATTCTGAGTCGATTCTGCATGCTTTAAGTGTGTTTGGTGGCTCAGAACCATCAAAAAACGTTGTAATATAGTTCAAATTCAATAAAAATCGACAAAAATACAGTTTCTAGCTAAAATTTGATGGTTTCGTTGCACTTTCCGAGCCCGTAGGGTATCTGAGTGGCTTAAAAGTACAAGAAAACACTTCAAAAGTGACGTTTCTGAAGAATTTTAACAGTTTTCTTGCATCTACGAACGCCAGAATGCATAAAATTGACCTAAACGTCTCCTTTTCCTATTCTGAGTCGATTCTGCATGCTTTAAGTGTGTTTGGTGGCTCAGAACCATCAAAAAACGTTGAAATATAGTTCAAATTCAATAAAAATCGACAAAAATACAGTTTCTAGCTAAAATTTGATGGTTTCGTTGCACTTTCCGAGCCCGTAGGGTATCTGAGTGGCTTAAAAGTACAAGAAAACACTTCAAAAGTGACGTTTCTGAAGAATTTTAACAGTTTTCTTGTATCTACGAACGCCAGAATGCATAAAATTGACCTAAACGTCTCCTTTTCCTATTCTGAGTCGATTCTGCATGCTTTAAGTGTGTTTGGTGGCTCAGAACCATCAAAAAACGTTGAAATATAGTTCAAATTCAATAAAAATCGACAAAAATACAGTTTCTAGCTAAAATTTGATGGTTTCGTTGCACTTTCCGAGCCCGTAGGGTATCTGAGTGGCTTAAAAGTACAAGAAAACACTTCAAAAGTGACGTTTCTGAAGAATTTTAACAGTTTTCTTGTGTCTACGAACGCCAGAATGCATAAAATTGACCTAAACGTCTCCCTTTCCTATTTTGAGTCGATTCTGCATGCTTTAAGTGTGTTTGGTGGCTCAGAACCATCAAAAAACGTTGAAATATAGTTCAAATTCAATAAAAATCGACAAAAATACAGTTTCTAGCTAAAATTTGATGGTTTCGTTGCACTTTCCGAGCCCGTAGGGTATCTGAGTGGCTTAAAAGTACAAGAAAACACTTCAAAAGTGACGTTTCTGAAGAATTTTAACAGTTTTCTTGTATCTACGAACGCCAGAATGCATAAAATTGACCTAAACGTCTCCTTTTCCTATTCTGAGTCGATTCTGCATGCTTTAAGTGTGTTTGGTGGCTCAGAACCATCAAAAAACGTTGAAATATAGTTCAAATTCAATAAAAATCGACAAAAATACAGTTTCTAGCTAAAATTTGATGGTTTCGTTGCACTTTCCGAGCCCGTAGGGTATCTGAGTGGCTTAAAAGTACAAGAAAACACTTCAAAAGTGACGTTTCTGAAGAATTTTAACAGTTTTCTTGTATCTACGAACGCCAGAATGCATAAAATTGACCTAAACGTCTCCTTTTCCTATTCTGAGTCGATTCTGCATGCTTTAAGTGTGTTTGGTGGCTCAGAACCATCAAAAAACGTTGAAATATAGTTCAAATTCAATAAAAATCGACAAAAATACAGTTTCTAGCTAAAATTTGATGGTTTCGTTGCACTTTCCGAGCCCGTAGGGTATCTGAGTGGCTTAAAAGTACAAGAAAACACTTCAAAACTGACGTTTCTGAAGAATTTTAACAGTTTTCTTGTGTCTACGAACGCCAGAATGCATAAAATTGACCTAAACGTCTCCTTTTCCTATTCTGAGTCGATTCTGCATGCTTTAAGTGTGTTTGGTGGCTCAGAACCATCAAAAAACGTTGAAATATAGTTCAAATTCAATAAAAATCGACAAAAATACAGTTTCTAGCTAAAATTTGATGGTTTCGTTGCACTTTCCGAGCCCGCAGGGTATCTGAGTGGCTTAAAAGTACAAGAAAACACTTCAAAATTGACGTTTCTGAAGAATTTTAACAGTTTTCTTGTATCTACGAACGCCAGAATGCATAAAATTGACCTAAACGTCTCCTTTTCCTATTCTGAGTCGATTCTGCATGCTTTAAGTGTGTTTGCTGGCTCAGAACCATCAAAAAACGTTGAAATATAGTTCAAATTCAATAAAAATCGACTAAAATACAGTTTCTAGCTAAAATTTGATGGTTTCGTTGCACTTTCCGAGCCAGTAGGGTATCTGAGTGGCTTAAAAGTACAAGAAAACACTTCAAAAGTGACGTTTCTGAAGAATTTTAACAGTTTTCTTGTATCTACGAACGCCAGAATGCATAAAATTGACCTAAACGTCTCCTTTTCCTATTCTGAGTCGATTCTGCATGCTTTAAGTGTGTTTGGTGGCTCAGAACCATCAAAAAACGTTGAAATATAGTTCAAATTCAATAAAAATCGACAAAAATACAGTTTCTAGCTAAAATTTGATGGTTTCGTTGCACTTTTCGAGCCAGTAGGGTATCTGAGTGGCTTAAAAGTACAAGAAAACACTTCAAAAGTGACGTTTCTGAAGAATTTTAACAGTTTTCTTGTATCTACCAACGCCAGAATGCATAAAATTGACCTAAACGTCTCCTTTTCCTATTCTGAGTCGATTCTGCATGCTTTAAGTGTGTTTGGTGGCTCAGAACCATCAAAAAACTTTGAAATATAGTTCAAATTCAATAAAAATCGACAAAAATACAGTTTCTAGCTAAAATTTGATGGTTTCGTTGCACTTTCGGAGCCCGTAGGGTATCTGAGTGGCTTAAAAGTACAAGAAAACACTTCAAAAGTGACGTTTCTGAAGAATTTTAACGGTTTTCTTGTATCGACGAACGCCAGAATGCATAAAATTGACCTAAACGTCTCCTTTTCCTATTCTGAGTCGATTCTGCATGCTTTAAGTGTGTTTGGTGGCTCAGAACCATCAAAAAACGTTGAAATATAGTTCAAATTCAATAAAAATCGACAAAAATACAGTTTCTAGCTAAAATTTGATGGTTTCGTTGCACTTTCCGAGCCCGTAGGGTATCTGAGTGGCTTAAAAGTACAAGAAAACACTTCAAAAGTGACGTTTCTGAAGAATTTTAACAGTTTTCTTGTATCTACGAACGCTAGAATGCATAAAATTGACCTAAACGTCTCCTTTTCCTATTCTGAGTCGATTCTGCATGCTTTAAGTGTGTTTGGTGGCTCAGAACCATCAAAAAACGTTGAAATATAGTTCAAATTCAACAAAAATCGACAAAAATACAGTTTCTAGCTAAAATTTGATGGTTTCGTTGCACTTTCCGAGCCTGTAGGGTATCTGAGTGGCTTAAAAGTACAAGAAAACACTTCAAAAGTGACGTTTCTGAAGAATTTTAACAGTTTTCTTGTATCTACCAACGCCAGAATGCATAAAATTGACCTAAACGTCTCCTTTTCCTATTCTGAGTCGATTCTGCATGCTTTAAGTGTGTTTGGTGGCTCAGAACCATCAAAAAACGTTGAAATATAGTTCAAATTCAATAAAAATCGACAAAAATACAGTTTCTAGCTAAAATTTGATGGTTTCGTTGCACTTTGCGAGCCCGTAGGGTATCTGAGTGGCTTAAAAGTACAAGAAAACACTTCAAAAGTGACGTTTCTGAAGAATTTTAACAGTTTTCTTGTATCTACCAACGCCAGAATGCATAAAATTGACCTAAACGTCTCCTTTTCCTATTCTGAGTCGATTCTGCATGCTTTAAGTGTGTTTGGTGGCTCAGAACCATCAAAAAACGTTGAAATATAGTTCAAATTCAATAAAAATCGACAAAAATACAGTTTCTAGCTAAAATTTGATGGTTTCGTTGCACTTTCCGAGCCTGTAGGGTATCTGAGTGGCTTAAAAGTACAAGAAAACACTTCAAAAGTGACGTTTCTGAAGAATTTTAACAGTTTTCTTGTATCTACCAACGCCAGAATGCATAAAATTGACCTAAACGTCTCCTTTTCCTATTCTGAGTCGATTCTGCATGCTTTAAGTGTGTTTGGTGGCTCAGAACCATCAAAAAACGTTGAAATATAGTTCAAATTCAATAAAAATCGACAAAAATACAGTTTCTAGCTAAAATTTGATGGTTTCGTTGCACTTTGCGAGCCCGTAGGGTATCTGAGTGGCTTAAAAGTACAAGAAAACACTTCAAAAGTGACGTTTCTGAAGAATTTTAACAGTTTTCTTGTATCTACCAACGCCAGAATGCATAAAATTGACCTAAACGTCTCCTTTTCCTATTCTGAGTCGATTCTGCATGCTTTAAGTGTGTTTGGTGGCTCAGAACCATCAAAAAACGTTGAAATATAGTTTAAATTCAATAAAAATCGACAAAAATACAGTTTCTAGCTAAAATTTGATGGTTTCGTTGCACTTTCCGAGCCCGTAGGGTATCTGAGTGGCTTAAAGGTACAAGAAAACACTTCAAAAGTGACGTTTCTGAAGAATTTTAACAGTTTTCTTGTATCTACGAACGCCAGAATGCATAAAATTGACCTAAACGTCTCCTTTTCCTATTCTGAGTCGATTCTGCATGCTTTAAGTGTGTTTGGTGGCTCAGAACCATCAAAAAACGTTGAAATATAGTTCAAATTCAATAAAAATCGACAAAAATACAGTTTCTAGCTAAAATTTGATGGTTTCGTTGCACTTTCCGAGCCCGTAGGGTATCTGAGTGGCTTAAAAGTACAAGAAAACACTTCAAAAGTGACGTTTCTGAAGAATTTTAACAGTTTTCTTGTATCTACGAACGCCAGAATGCATAAAATTGACCTAAACGTCTCCTTTTCCTATTCTGAGTCGATTCTGCATGCTTTAAGTGTGTTTGGTGGCTCAGAACCATCAAAAAACGTTGAAATATAGTTCAAATTCAATAAAAATCGACAAAAATACAGTTTCTAGCTAAAATTTGATGGTTTCGTTGCACTTTCCGAGCCCGTTGGGTATCTGAGTGGCTTAAAAGTACAAGAAAACACTTCAAAAGTGACGTTTCTGAAGAATTTTAACAGTTTTCTTGTATCTACGAACGCCAGAATGCATAAAATTGACCTAAAGGTCTCCTTTTCCTATTCTGAGTCGATTCTGCATGCTTTAAGTGTGTTTGGTGGCTCAGAACCATCAAAAAACGTTGAAATATAGTTCAAATTCAATAAAAATCGACAAAAATACAGTTTCTAGCTAAAATTTGATGGTTTCGTTGCACTTTCCGAGCCCGTAGGGTATCTGAGTGGCTTAAAAGTACAAGAAAACACTTCAAAAGTGACGTTTCTGAAGAATTTTAACAGTTTTCTTGTATCTACGAAAACCAGAATGCATAAAATTGACCTAAACGTCTCCTTTTCCTATTCTGAGTCGATTCTACATGCTTTAAGTGTGTTTGGTGGCTCAGAACCATCAAAAAACGTTGAAATATAGTTCAAATTCAATAAAAATCGACAAAAATACAGTTTCTAGCTAAAATTTGATGGTTTCGTTGCACTTTCCGAGCCCGTAGGGTATCTGAGTGGCTTAAAAGTACAAGAAAACACTTCAAAAGTGACGTTTCTGAAGAATTTTAACAGTTTTCTTGTATCTACGAACGCCAGAATGCATAAAATTGACCTAAAGGTCTCCTTTTCCTATTCTGAGTCGATTCTGCATGCTTTAAGTGTGTTTGGTGGCTCAGAACCATCAAAAAACGTTGAAATATAGTTCAAATTCAATAAAAATCGACAAAAATACAGTTTCTAGCTAAAATTTGATGGTTTCGTTGCACTTTCCGAGCCCGTAGGTTATCTGAGTGGCTGAAAAGTACAAGAAAACACTTCAAAAGTGACGTTTCTGAAGAATTTTAACAGTTTTCTTGTATCTACGAACGCCAGAATGCATAAAATTGACCTAAACGTCTCCTTTTCCTATTCTGAGTCGATTCTGCATGCTTTAAGTTTGTTTGGTGGCTCAGAACCATCAAAAAACGTTGAAATATAGTTCAAATTCAATAAAAATCGACAAAAATACAATTTCTAGCTAAGATTTGATGGTTTCGTTGCACTTTCCGAGCCCGTAGGGTATCTGAGTGGCTTAAAAGTACAAGAAAACACTTCAAAAGTGACGTTTCTGAAGAATTTTAACAGTTTTCTTGTATCTACGAACGCCAGAATGCATAAAATTGACCTAAACGTCTCCTTTTCCTATTCTGAGTCGATTCTGCATGCTTTAAGTGTGTTTGGTGGCTCAGAACCATCAAAAAACGTTGAAATATAGTTCAAATTCAATAAAAATCGACTCTTGGTCTAGCTTGTGATTGGTGTGGTCGCTCGATGCACTACTCATGTCTTGCGATGCCCCCTGATGCGATTACGTCCTGTGATAGGCTCGTAGGTTGTCATCCCATGCAAAGTTATTTTGTGCGGACTGTGCAAACAATTTTAATACATTTGAAGCTCATTCAGGTTCTATCTCAGACGTGTTTATTAAACAGCTTGGAGAGGTTGTTAAAAAAGAATGTCGAAGTCATATTGAGGAAATAAACTCTTTGCGTACAGAAGTTAATATCCTGAAAAACAGCAATACTATTCCTAATTTTACGGAGTCGATATCAAAACTTATGCGTAACATTGTTAGTGAAAAAACCGAAATTTTAGTTAATGAAATCTCCGGATTACAGCATGAAATAAACAATTTGAAAACCACTAATTCGGAACTAACCGACCATATACAAAAAGATATCTGTGTGTCAGAGCAAGTTCAATCTCTTCGACGCGAAATTGAAATTTTAAAGTCTAGCAATATTGATCTTATTAACTTACTTTCTAAAGATCCAAATGGCGGTGTGATAAAAAATACTACTTATGCCCAGACAGTCCAAAATTCGTCAGAATCCAGCGTAGTAATTAAGCCCAGGAACATAGCTCAAACTGTCAAACAAACAAAATCTGATGTCCTTCAATCACTTAAACCCTTAGCGTCAGAAATCGAAATTAATAAAGTCAAACCACTGTCACACGGCGGATTAATGATAAAATGCATGAATAAAAATCAAAGTGAAAAGTTAGTAAATGTTGCCGGTAGTAAACTAGCGGATACATACGACATAAAAAAAACCACTCCCATTTTACCTCGTGTTAGAATAGTTGGCATTCCAGAAGGACTTAATATTGCAGAGGTAGAAAACTATGTGCGTGTTCAGAATCCCAGTATATTTAATAGTGAATCGTTATGTCAAGTAAATAAAATTTGCCCAACATCGAAAGATAAAAACATATTTCAAGTGGAGTGTACAGTTGATCTTAAATCTTATACTAAACTGTTAGATACTGGTCATATTCTTGTCGGTCTTAACGGTTGTGGCGTTTATGACGCTCTTTCCCTTCTCAGGTGTTACAAGTGCAATGGCTTTAACCACGGCTCAAAGCGATGTAATAAGCAAGTTATTTGTCCCCGCTGTTCCGATTCACATGAGCTTAAGAACTGTCCGCTTTCTAAGGACAGTAAAGATCTGCGTTGCTCCAACTGTCTACACCTTCGCGATTCACAGAAACTTGATATCGAAGTTTCGCATGCGGCTTGGGAGTACAATAAATGCTTTTCCTACAAACTGACAACTGCAAAATTAAAACAAGACTTATTTAATATTCCTAATTTACTAACTGCTCCAAAATTATCCAATGCTTCTTCTATGGAAACGCGTATCTCTTGACTCATTGATTCATCTCCAAAACTCTCTAAAACAAATACATCCTGTCAACAAAACCTTGTTCTTCAATCAGTTGAAATTTACTATCAAAACGTCAGAGGGTTGCGATCAAAAACCTTAGAATTATTAACTGCCTCTTCTGACACTCATCACGATTTAATTGCACTAACAGAAACCTGGTTGTGTGATGGTATATATAATTCAGAGATATTCGACCCGTATCTTTATAATGTATTTAGGACAGATCGTTTTGTGGAGAGCGGCGGTCTAGGTGGAGGAGTTTTGCTTGCTGTTCGCAACACTATTGCATGTGTTGAAATAACTCTACCTGAGTCTCTTCAAAAAATCCGTTTAATAGACATTGTAGGCATCAAACTTCTAACTGGGCACAAGCATTTATTTGTATTTTGTGTTTACATTCCTCCTAAATCAACAATCAAGGACTATGAACTCTTCTTCGATGAATTTTCTAATTTCTGCATTCAGTTTAGTGATGTGTTAGTGATGGGAGATTTTAATTTACCAGGTTATAATGGAAATTCTTCCGACGCTAGAACAAGGCATCTAAACTTATTCAACAATTTTTTGTCTTTCACTGGTTTCGTCCAGACTAATTTCATAAGTAATATTAATGACCGTGTATTAGATATAATTCTTAACAATTCTTCATCCTTTTCTTCTTTGGTTGGTAGAGGTGGCCCTCTTCTTCGCGAAGATTTCCATCATCCAGCGCTGAGCATTACCCTTAAATATACGGATAAACAAAATATCAAAAAATGCTTGGGTGGGAAGAAACACTTTAGTTATAATTTTAGGAAGGCTAATTATTTACTACTGTATGAGGAAATATCAAAAGTAGATTGGACTTCTTTGTATAAATTTGATTGCGTAGACAATGCTCTGGAATACTTTTACTCAGTTATTTATAAATTATTTGACATGTTTATTCCCAAAAAGCCATCGTTTGTTTGCAACAAATATCCACTTTGGTTTGACAATTCTGTGATCATACTCATAAAAAAGAAACAAAAATCCTGGATTAAATTTAAAAATTCTAAATCACAAGCAGACCTTACTACTTTTAAGTTGATACGATCTGAAGCTAAATCGGCTATTAAGCGCGCGTATAAAAATTACCTGCTAAAAGTAGAAAATGATTTTAAGTCGAAGCCGAATACATTTTGGACCTACATAAACAATAAGAACAAGAATGTTTCTCTTCCCCAAGTGATGACCAATGGAAATCTTGAACTTAATTCTCCACAAGATATTGTAAACAGCTTTGCCACTTATTTTGAATCGGTCTTCTCAAGTCGTCAAACTAGAAGTGATGTCTTTCCAGAACCGAGTAATTACAATTACAACTTGATTAACGTACACGAGTTTAATGTAGAAGAAGTACAACTTGCAATCGGTTCCCTGACTTCGAAGTTTACTGCAGGACCTGACGAAATTCCATCATTTTTTGTCAAGGATTGTGCCACAGTTCTGGCACAACCGCTGTGCACAATTTTTAATCTTATTATTCAGACCGGTTACTTCCCACAACTGTGGAAAACTTCAAAGATTACTCCAATATTGAAACACGGAAACAAATCAGAAATTTCCAACTATCGACCGATAGCTTTAATATCGAATTTTTCAAAAGTGTTTGAGTCAGTTCTACATGCAAGAATAAGTCGGCCTGTGAGCGTATTACTTTCTGATAATCAACATGGTTTCGTTCAGGGAAGATCAACTTTGACAAATCTTATCAACACCACTCAAGCTATATCTAGAGTTATGGATAAAACTGGCCAAATAGATGTTATATACATAGATTTATCGAAAGCATTCGACACACTAGATCATAGAATACTTCTAAAGAAATTATCCTCATTCGGCTTGTCTCAGTCTTTAGTCCAAATCTTCTCTTCTTACTTATCAAACAGGTTTCAATATGTCCAGTGTCGTGGTCATAAATCTGATCCTTATAGTCAAAAGTCTGGTGTACCTCAGGGCTCTGTACTGGGGCCACTGCTTTTCAATATATTTATAAACGATATTCAAAGAGTGATAGACATCGAGTTCCTGCTGTATGCAGATGACATCAAATTATTAAGACAAATAAACAGTATTCAGGATTGTCGAAAATTACAGGAGAATTTGAATCAAACATATCAGTGGTTTATAGATAATAATTTACAAATAAATTTTACTAAGTGTAAGGTCATGACTTATTCACGAAAAAAAAATATTCTAAATTTCGATTATTTGATAAATTTATATAGTATAAACAGACCAGAATTTATTCAAGACCTAGGTGTCACATTTGACAAACATTTAAATTTCAAGCAACATGTCATCACGGTTACAAATAGAGCTTCTAAAGTATTAGGATTTATTATGAGATCGTCTAAAGAGTTCTCTAAAACCGAGACAAATATATGTTTGTACAAAACACTGGTACGAGCCAAACTTGAATATGCATCGATTGTCTGGAACCCTGCAACAAAAACAAGTATAAACACTATAGAGAAAGTTCAAAGACGTTTCTTAAAGGGCCTGGCATTTCGTTTAGATGGTGTGTACCCACAGCGTGGTTTTCCACAAGAAAGCTTATTGAATAGATTTGAAAAAATGTCGCTCGAAACAAGGAGGAAAATAGCTGGAATCTTATTTTTAAATACATTGTTAAATGGTGCTGTCAATAATCCACAACTATTGACACAAATTACATATAGAGCACAACTAATTCGATCGAGGAACAAAGACTTATTTTATGTTGAGAAAGCAAGAACTTGCTCATTAGAAAATTCACCAATAAGGTGGATGCAACAGACATACAACACAATTTTAAAAAGCCTACCAGATATTGATATATATTTTGACAAGAAGAGAGCAATTAAAAGTAAATTATTAAAACATTTTAAAACTTAATTAACGCAAAATTTAATGTCTCTTCGTAATTTAATCATTTTGGTATTTTTGTTCTTTTTCGTCTCGTAATTTTTCATTAATATTTAACAATTATTCCCTGCCTTTATTCGGACACCCTAATTGGGTTAGCGCCTGTTGGTGTTCGCTTCAATAATAATAATAAAAATACAGTTTCTAGCTAAAATTTGATGGTTTCGTTGCACTTTCCGAGCCCGTAGGGTATCTGAGTGGCGTAAAAGTACAAGAAAACACTTCAAAAGTGACGTTTCTGAAGAATTTTAACAGTTTTCTTGTATCTACGAACGCCAGAATGCATAAAATTGACCTAAACGTCTCCTTTTCCTATTCTGAGTCGATTCTGCATGCTTTAAGTGTGTTTGGTGGCTCAGAACCATCAAAAAACGTTGAAATATAGTTCAAATTCAATAAAAATCGACAAAAATACAGTTTCTAGCTAAAATTTGATGGTTTCGTTGCACTTTCCGAGCCCGTAGGGTATCTGAGTGGCTTAAAAGTACAAGAAAACACTTCAAAAGTGACGTTTCTGAAGAATTTTAACAGTTTTCTTGTATCTACGAACGCCAGAATGCATAAAATTGACCTAAACGTCTCCTTTTCCTATTCTGAGTCGATTCTGCATGCTTTAAGTGTGTTTGGTGGCTCAGAACCATCAAAAAACGTTGAAATATAGTTCAAATTCAATAAAAATCGACAAAAATACAGTTTCTAGCTAAAATTTGATGGTTTCGTTGCACTTTCCGAGCCCGTAGGGTATCTGAGTGGCTTAAAAGTACAAGAAAACACTTCAAAAGTGACGTTTCTGAAGAATTTTAACAGTTTTCTTGTATCTACGAACGCCAGAATGCATAAAATTGACCTAAACGTCTCCTTTTCCTATTCTGAGTCGATTCTGCATGCTTTAAGTGTGTTTGGTGGCTCAGAACCATCAAAAAACGTTGAAATATAGTTCAAATTCAATAAAAATCGACAAAAATACAGTTTCTAGCTAAAATTTGATGGTTTCGTTGCACTTTCCGAGCCCGTAGGGTATCTGAGTGGCTTAAAAGTACAAGAAAACACTTCAAAAGTGACGAATTTTAACAGTTTTCTTGTATCTACGAACGCCAGAATGCATAAAATTGACCTAAACGTCTCCTTTTCCTATTCTGAGTTGATTCTGCATGCTTTAAGTGTGTTTGGTGGCTCAGAACCATCAAAAAACGTTGAAATATAGTTCAAATTCAATAAAAATCGACAAAAATACAGTTTCTAGCTAAAATTTGATGGTTTCGTTGCACTTTCCGAGCCCGTAGGGTATCTGAGTGGCTTAAAAGTACAAGAAAACACTTCAAAAGTGACGTTTCTGAAGAATTTTAACAGTTTTCTTGTATCTACGAACGCCAGAATGCATAAAATTGACCTAAACGTCTCCTTTTCCTATTCTGAGTCGATTCTGCATGCTTTAAGTGTGTTTGGTGGCTCAGAACCATCAAAAAACGTTGAAATATAGTTCAAATTCAATAAAAATCGACAAAAATACATTTTCTAGCTAAAATTTGATGGTTTCGTTGCACTTTCCGAGCCCGTAGGGTATCTGAGTGGCTTAAAAGTACAAGAAAACACTTCAAAAGTGACGTTTCTGAAGAATTTTAACAGTTTTCTTGTATCTACGAACGCCAGAATGCATAAAATTGACCTAAACGTCTCCTTTTCCTATTCTGAGTCGATTCTGCATGCTTTAAGTGTGTTTGGTGGCTCAGAACCATCAAAAAACGTTGAAATATAGTTCAAATTCAATAAAAATCGACAAAAATACAGTTTCTAGCTAAAATTTGATGGTTTCGTTGCACTTTCCGAGCCCGTAGGGTATCTGAGTGGCTTAAAAGTACAAGAAAACACTTCAAAAGTGACGTTTCTGAAGAATTTTAACAGTTTTCTTGTATCTACGAACGCCAGAATGCATAAAATTGACCTAAAGGTCTCCTTTTCCTATTCTGAGTCGATTCTGCATGCTTTAAGTGTGTTTGGTGGCTCAGAACCATCAAAAAACGTTGAAATATAGTTCAAATTCAATAAAAATCGACAAAAATACAGTTTCTAGCTAAAATTTGATGGTTTCGTTGCACTTTCCGAGCCCGTAGGGTATCTGAGTGGCTTAAAAGTACAAGAAAACACTTCAAAAGTGACGTTTCTGAAGAATTTTAACAGTTTTCTTGTATCTACGAACGCCAGAATGCATAAAATTGACCTAAACATCTCCTTTTCCTATTCTGAGTCGATTCTGCATGCTTTAAGTGTGTTTGGTGGCTCAGAACCATCAAAAAACGTTGAAATATAGTTCAAATTCAATAAAAATCGACAAAAATACAGTTTCTAGCTAAAATTTGATGGTTTCGTTGCACTTTCCGAGCCCGTAGGGTATCTGAGTGGCTTAAAAGTACAAGAAAACACTTCAAAAGTGACGTTTCTGAAGAATTTTAACAGTTTTCTTGTATCTACGAACGCCAGAATGCATAAAATTGACCTAAACGTCTCCTTTTCCTATTCTGAGTCGATTCTACATGCTTTAAGTGTGTTTGGTGGCTCAGAACCATCAAAAAACGTTGAAATATAGTTCAAATTCAATAAAAATCGACAAAAATACAGTTTCTAGCTAAAATTTGATGGTTTCGTTGCACTTTCCGAGCCCGTAGTGTATCTGAGTGGCTTAAAAGTACAAGAAAACACTACCAAAGTGACGTTTCTGAAGAATTTTAACAGTTTTCTTGTATCTACGAACGCCAGAATGCATAAAATTGACCTAAACGTCTCCTTTTCCTATTCTGAGTCGATTCTGCATGCTTTAAGTGTGTTTGGTGGCTCAGAACCATCAAAAATCGTTGAAATATAGTTCAAATTCAATAAAAATCGACAAAAATACAGTTTCTAGCTAAAATTTGATGGTTTCGTTGCACTTTCCGGGCCCGTAGGGTATCTGAGTGGCTTAAAAGTACAAGAAAACACTTCAAAAGTGACGTTTCTGAAGAATTTTAACAGTTTTCTTGTATCTACGAACGCCAGAATGCATAAAATTGACCTAAACGTCTCCTTTTCCTATTCTGAGTCGATTCTGCATGCTTTAAGTGTGTTTGGTGGCTCAGAACCATCAAAAAACGTTGAAATATAGTTCAAATTCAATAAAAATCGTCAAAAATACAGTTTCTAGCTAAAATTTGATGGTTTCGTTGCACTTTCCGAGCCCGTAGGGTATCTGAGTGGCTTAAAAGTACAAGAAAACACTTCAAAAGTGACGTTTCTGAAGAATTTTAACAGTTTTCTTGTATCTACGAACGCCAGAATGCATAAAATTGACCTAAACGTCTCCTTTTCCTATTCTGAGTCGATTCTGCATGCTTTAAGTGTGTTTGGTGGCTCAGAACCATCAAAAAACGTTGAAATATAGTTCAAAATCAATAAAAATCGACAAAAATACAGTTTCTAGCTAAAATTTGATGGTTTCGTTGCACTTTCCGAGCCCGTAGGGTATCTGAGTGGCTTAAAAGTACAAGAAAACACTTCAAAAGTGACGTTTCTGAAGAATTTTAACAGTTTTCTTGTATCTACGAACGCCAGAATGCATAAAATTGACCTAAAGGTCTCCTTTTCCTATTCTGAGTCGATTCTGCATGCTTTAAGTGTGTTTGGTGGCTCAGAACCATCAAAAAACGTTGAAATATAGTTCAAATTCAATAAAAATCGACAAAAATACAGTTTCTAGCTAAAATTTGATGGTTTCGTTGCACTTTCCGAGCCCGTAGGGTATCTGAGTGGCTTAAAAGTACAAGAAAACACTTCAAAAGTGACGTTTCTGAAGAATTTTAACAGTTTTCTTGTATCTACGAACGCCAGAATGCATAAAATTGACCTAAACATCTTCTTTTCCTATTCTGAGTCGATTCTGCATGCTTTAAGTGTGTTTGGTGGCTCAGAACCATCAAAAAACGTTGAAATATAGTTCAAATTCAATAAAAATCGACAAAAATACAGTTTCTAGCTAAAATTTGATGGTTTCGTTGCACTTTCCGAGCCCGTAGGGTATCTGAGTGGCTTAAAAGTACAAGAAAACACTTCAAAAGTGACGTTTCTGAAGAATTTTAACAGTTTTCTTGTATCTACGAACGCCAGAATGCATAAAATTGACCTAAACGTCTCCTTTTCCTATTCTGAGTCGATTCTGCATGCTTTAAGTGTGTTTGGTGGCTCAGAACCATCAAAAAACGTTGAAATATAGTTCAAATTCAATAAAAATCGACAAAAATACAGTTTCTAGCTAAAATTTGATGGTTTCGTTGCACTTTCCGAGCCCGTAGTGTATCTGAGTGGCTTAAAAGTACAAGAAAACACTTCCAAAGTGACGTTTCTGAAGAATTTTAACAGTTTTCTTGTATCTACGAACGCCAGAATGCATAAAATTGACCTAAACGTCTCCTTTTCCTATTCTGAGTCGATTCTGCATGCTTTAAGTGTGTTTGGTGGCTCAGAACCATCAAAAATCGTTGAAATATAGTTCAAATTCAATAAAAATCGACAAAAATACAGTTTCTAGCTAAAATTTGATGGTTTCGTTGCACTTTCCGGGCCCGTAGGGTATCTGAGTGGCTTAAAAGTACAAGAAAACACTTCAAAAGTGACGTTTCTGAAGAATTTTAACAGTTTTCTTGTATCTACGAACGCCAGAATGCATAAAATTGACCTAAACGTCTCCTTTTCCTATTCTGAGTCGGTTCTGCATGCTTTAAGTGTGTTTGGTGGCTCAGAACCATCAAAAAACGTTGAAATATAGTTCAAATTCAATAAAAATCGACAAAAATACAGTTTCTAGCTAAAATTTGATGGTTTCGTTGCACTTTCCGAGCCCGTAGGGTATCTGAGTGGCTTAAAAGTACAAGAAAACACTTCAAAAGTGACGTTTCTGAAGAATTTTAACAGTTTTCTTGTATCTACGAACGCCAGAATGCATAAAATTGACCTAAACGTCTCCTTTTCCTATTCTGAGTCGATTCTGCATGCTTTAAGTGTGTTTGGTGGCTCAGAACCATCAAAAAACGTTGAAATATAGTTCAAATTCAATAAAAATCGACAAAAATACAGTTTCTAGCTAAAATTTGATGGTTTCGTTGCACTTTCCGAGCCCGTAGGGTATCTGAGTGGCTTAAAAGTACAAGAAAACACTTCAAAAGTGACGTTTCTGAAGAATTTTAACAGTTTTCTTGTATCTACGAACGCCAGAATGCATAAAATTGACCTAAACGTCTCCTTTTCCTATTCTGAGTCGATTCTGCATGCTTTAAGTGTGTTTGGTGGCTCAGAACCATCAAAAAACGTTGAAATATAGTTCAAATTCAATAAAAATCGACAAAAATACAGTTTCTAGCTAAAATTTGATGGTTTCGTTGCACTTTCCGAGCCCGTAGGGTATCTGAGTGGCTTAAAAGTACAAGAAAACACTTCAAAAGTGACGTTTCTGAAGAATTTTAACAGTTTTCTTGTACCTACGAACGCCAGAATGCATAAAATTGACCTAAACGTCTCCTTTTCCTATTCTGAGTCGATTCTGCATGCTTTAAGTGTGTTTGGTGGCTCAGAACGATCAAAAAACGTTGAAATATAGTTCAAATTCAATAAAAATCGACAAAAATACAGTTTCTAGCTAAAATTTGATGGTTTCGTTGCACTTTCCGAGCCCGTAGGGTATCTGAGTGGCTTAAAAGTACAAGAAAACACTTCAAAAGTGACGTTTCTGAAGAATTTTAACAGTTTTCTTGTATCTACGAACGCCAGAATGCATAAAATTGACCTAAACTTCTCCTTTTCCTATTCTGAGTCGATTCTGCATGCTTTAAGTGTGTTTGGTGGCTCAGAACGATCAAAAAACGTTGAAATATAGTTCAAATTCAATAAAAATCGACAAAAATACAGTTTCTAGCTAAAATTTGATGGTTTCGTTGCACTTTCCGAGCCCGTAGGGTATCTGAGTGGCTTAAAAGTACAAGAAAACACTTCAAAAGTGACGTTTCTGAAGAATTTTAACAGTTTTCTTGTATCTACGAACGCCAGAATGCATAAAATTGACCTAAACGTCTCCTTTTCCTATTCTGAGTCGATTCTGCATGCTTTAAGTGTGTTTGGTGGCTCAGAACCATCAAAAAACGTTGAAATATAGTTCAAATTCAATAAAAATCGACAAAAATACAGTTTCTAGCTAAAATTTGATGGTTTCGTTGCACTTTCCGAGCCCGTAGGGTATCTGAGTGGCTTAAAAGTACAAGAAAACACTTCAAAAGTGAAGTTTCTGAAGAATTTTAACAGTTTTCTTGTACCTACGAACGCCAGAATGCATAAAATTGACCTAAACGTCTCCTTTTCCTATTCTGAGTCGATTCTGCATGCTTTAAGTGTGTTTGGTGGCTCAGAACGATCAAAAAACGTTGAAATATAGTTCAAATTCAATAAAAATCGACAAAAATACAGTTTCTAGCTAAAATTTGATGGTTTCGTTGCACTTTCCGAGCCCGTAGGGTATCTGAGTGGCTTAAAAGTACAAGAAAACACTTCAAAAGTGACGTTTCTGAAGAATTTTAACAGTTTTCTTGTATCTACGAACGCCAGAATGCATAAAATTGACCTAAACGTCTCCTTTTCCTATTCTGAGTCGATTCTGCATGCTTTAAGTGTGTTTGGTGGCTCAGAACGATCAAAAAACGTTGAAATATAGTTCAAATTCAATAAAAATCGACAAAAATACAGTTTCTAGCTAAAATTTTATGGTTTCGTTGCACTTTCCGAGCCCGTAGGGTATCTGAGTGGCTTAAAAGTACAAGAAAACACTTCAAAAGTGACGTTTCTGAAGAATTTTAACAGTTTTCTTGTATCTACGAACGCCAGAATGCATAAAATTGACCTAAACGTCTCCTTTTCCTATTCTGAGTCGATTCTGCATGCTTTAAGTGTGTTTGGTGGCTCAGAACCATCAAAAAACGTTGAAATATAATTCAAATTCAATAAAAATCGACAAAAATACAGTTTCTAGCTAAAATTTGATGGTTTCGTTGCACTTTCCGAGCCCGTAGGGTATCTGAGTGGCTTAAAAGTAGAAGAAAACACTTCAAAAGTGACGTTTCTGAAGAATTTTAACAGTTTTCTTGTATCTACGAACGCCAGAATGCATAAAATTGACCTAAACGTCTCCTTTTCCTATTCTGAGTCGATTCTGCATGCTTTAAGTGTGTTTGGTGGCTCAGAACCATCAAAAAACGTTGAAATATAGTTCAAATTCAATAAAAATCGACAAAAATACAGTTTCTAGCTAAAATTTTATGGTTTCGTTGCACTTTCCGAGCCCGTAGGGTATCTGAGTGGCTTAAAAGTACAAGAAAACACTTCCAAAGTGACGTTTCTGAAGAATTTTAACAGTTTTCTTGTATCTACGAACGCCAGAATGCATAAAATTGACCTAAACGTCTCCTTTTCCTATTCTGAGTCGATTCTGCATGCTTTAAGTGTGTTTGGTGGCTCAGAACCATCAAAAAACGTTGAAATATAGTTCAAATTCAATAAAAATCGACAAAAATACAGTTTCTAGCTAAAATTTGATGGTTTCGTTGCACTTTCCGAGCCCGTAGGGTATCTGAGTGGCTTAAAAGTACAAGAAAACACTTCAAAAGTGACGTTTCTGAAGAATTTTAACAGTTTTCTTGTATCTACGAACGCCAGAATGCATAAAATTGACCTAAACGTCTCCTTTTCCTATTCTGAGTCGATTCTGCATGCTTTAAGTGTGTTTGGTGGCTCAGAACCATCAAAAAACGTTGAAATATAGTTCAAATTCAATAAAAATTGACAAAAATACAGTTTCTAGCTAAAATTTGATGGTTTCGTTGCACTTTCCGAGCCCGTAGGGTATCTGAGTGGCTTAAAAGTACAAGAAAACACTTCAAAAGTGACGTTTCTGAAGAATTTTAACAGTTTTCTTGTATCTACGAACGCCAGAATGCATAAAATTGACCTAAACGTCTCCTTTTCCTATTCTGAGTCGATTCTGCATGCTTTAAGTGTGTTTGGTGGCTCAGAACCATCAAAAAACGTTGAAATATAGTTCAAATTCAATAAAAATCGACAAAAATACAGTTTCTAGCTAAAATTTTATGGTTTCGTTGCACTTTCCGAGCCCGTTGGGTATCTGAGTGGCTTAAAATTACAAGAAAATACTTCAAAAGTGACGTATCTGAAGAATTTTAATAGTTTTCTTGTATCTACGAACGCCAGAATGCATAAAATTGACCTAAACGTCTCCTTTTCCTATTCTGAGTCGATTCTGCATGCTTTAAGTGTGTTTGGTGGCTCAGAACCATCAAAAAACGTTGAAATATAGTTCAAATTCAATAAAAATCGACAAAAATACAGTTTCTAGCTAAAATTTGATGGTTTCGTTGCACTTTCCGAGCCCGTAGGGTATCTGAGTGGCTTAAAAGTACAAGAAAACACTTCAAAAGTGACGTTTCTGAAGAATTTTAACAGTTTTCTTGTATCTACGAACGCCAGAATGCATAAAATTGACCTAAACGTCTCCTTTTCCTATTCTGAGTCGATTCTGCATGCTTTAAGTGTGTTTGGTGGCTCAGAACCATCAAAAAACGTTGAAATATAGTTCAAATTCAATAAAAATCGACAAAAATACAGTTTCTAGCTAAAATTTGATGGTTTCGTTGCACTTTCCGAGCCCGTAGGGTATCTGAGTGGCTTAAAAGGACAAGAAAACACTTCAAAAGTGACGTTTCTGAAGAATTTTAACAGTTTTCTTGTATCTACGAACGCCAGAATGCATAAAATTGACCTAAACGTCTCCTTTTCCTATTCTGAGTCGATTCTGCATGCTTTAAGTGTGTTTGGTGGCTCAGAACCATCAAAAAACGTTGAAATATAGTTCAAATTCAATAAAAATCGACAAAAATACAGTTTCTAGCTAAAATTTGATGGTTTCGTTGCACTTTCCGAGCCCGTAGGGTATCTGAGTGGCTTAAAAGTACAAGAAAACACTTCAAAAGTGACGTTTCTGAAGAATTTTAACAGTTTTCTTGTATCTACGAACGCCAGAATGCATAAAATTGACCTAAACGTCTCCTTTTCCTATTCTGAGTCGATTCTGCATGCTTTAAGTGTGTTTGGTGGCTCAGAACCATCAAAAAACTTTGAAATATAGTTCAAATTCAATAAAAATCGACAAAAATACAGTTTCTAGCTAAAATTTGATGGTTTCGTTGCACTTTCCGAGCCCGTAGGGTATCTGAGTGGCTTAAAACTACAAGAAAACACTTCAAAAGTGACGTTTCTGAAGAATTTTAACAGTTTTCTTGTATCTACGAACGCCAGAATGCATCAAATTGACCTAAACGTCTCCTTTTCCTATTCTGAGTCGATTCTGCATGCTTTAAGTGTGTTTGGTGGCTCAGAACCATCAAAAAACGTTGAAATATAGTTCAAATTCAATAAAAATCGACAAAAATACAGTTTCTAGCTAAAATTTGATGGTTTCGTTGCACTTTCCGAGCCCGTAGGGTATCTGAGTGGCTTAAAAGTACAAGAAAACACTTCAAAAGTGACGTTTCTGAAGAATTTTAACAGTTTTCTTGTATCTACGAACGCCAGAATGCATAAAATTGACCTAAACGTCTCCTTTTCCTATTCTGAGTCGATTCTGCATGCTTTAAGTGTGTTTGGTGGCTCAGAACCATCAAAAAACGTTGAAATATAGTTCAAATTCAATAAAAATCGACAAAAATACAGTTTCTAGCTAAAATTTGATGGTTTCGTTGCACTTTCCGAGCCCGTAGGGTATCTGAGTGGCTTAAAAGTACAAGAAAACACTTCAAAAGTGACGTTTCTGAAGAATTTTAACAGTTTTCTTGTATCTACGAACGCCAGAATGCATAAAATTAACCTAAACGTCTCCTTTTCCTATTCTGAGTCGATTCTGCATGCTTTAAGTGTGTTTGGTGGCTCAGAACCATCAAAAAACGTTGAAATATAGTTCAAATTCAATAAAAATCGACAAAAATACAGTTTCTAGCTAAAATTTGATGGTTTCGTTGCACTTTCCGAGCCCGTAGGGTATCTGAGTGGCTTAAAAGTACAAGAAAACACTTCAAAAGTGACGTTTCTGAAGAATTTTAACAGTTTTCTTGTATCTACGAACGCCAGAATGCATAAAATTGACCTAAACGTCTCCTTTTCCTATTCTGAGTCGATTCTGCATGCTTTAAGTGTGTTTGGTGGCTCAGAACCATCAAAAAACGTTGAAATATAGTTCAAATTCAATAAAAATCGACAAAAATACAGTTTCTAGCTAAAATTTGATGGTTTCGTTGCACTTTCCGAGCCCGTAGGGTATCTGAGTGGCTTAAAAGTACAAAAAAACAGTTCAAAAGTGACGTTTCTGAAGAATTTTAACAGTTTTCTTGTATCTACGAACGCCAGAATGCATAAAATTGACCTAAACGTCTCCTTTTCCTATTCTGAGACGATTCTGCATGCTTTAAGTGTGTTTGGTGGCTCAGAACCATCAAAAAACGTTGAAATATAGTTCAAATGCAATAAAAATCGACAAAAATACAGTTTCTAGCTAAAATTTGATGGTTTCGTTGCACTTTCCGAGCCCGTAGGGTATCTGAGTGGCTTAAAAGTACAAGAAAACACTTCAAAAGTGACGTTTCTGAAGAATTTTAACAGTTTTCTTGTATCTACGAACGCCAGAATGCATAAAATTGACCTAAACGTCTCCTTTTCCTATTCTGAGTCGATTCTGCATGCTTTAAGTGTGTTTGGTGGCTCAGAACCATCAAAAAACGTTGAAATATAGTTCAAATTCAATAAAAATCGACAAAAATACAGTTTCTAGCTAAAATTTGATGGTTTCGTTGCACTTTCCGAGCCCGTAGGGTATCTGAGTGGCTTAAAAGTACAAGAAAACACTTCAAAAGTGACGTTTCTGAAGAATTTTAACAGTTTTCTTGTATCTACGAACGCCAGAATGCATAAAATTGACCTAAACGTCTCCTTTTCCTATTCTGAGTCGATTCTGCATGCTTTAAGTGTGTTTGGTGGCTCAGAACCATCAAAAAACGTTGAAATATAGTTCAAATTCAATAAAAATCGACAAAAATACAGTTTCTAGCTAAAATTTGATGGTTTCGTTGCACTTTCCGAGCCCGTAGGGTATCTGAGTGGCTTAACAGTACAAGAAAACACTTCAAAAGTGACGTTTCTGAAGAATTTTAACAGTTTTCTTGTATCTACGAACGCCAGAATGCATAAAATTGACCTAAACTTCTCCTTTTCCTATTCTGAGTCGATTCTGCATGCTTTAAGTGTGTTTGGTGGCTCAGAACCATCAAAACACGTTGAAATATAGTTCAAATTCAATAAAAATCGACAAAAATACAGTTTCTAGCTAAAATTTGATGGTTTCGTTGCACTTTCCGAGCCCGTAGGGTATCTGAGTGGCTTAAAAGTACAAGAAAACACTTCAAAAGTGACGTTTCTGAAGAATTTTAACAGTTTTCTTGTATCTACGAACGCCAGAATGCATAAAATTGACCTAAACGTCTCCTTTTCCTATTCTGAGTCGATTCTGCATGCTTTAAGTGTGTTTGGTGGCTCAGAACCATCAAAAAACGTTGAAATATAGTTCAAATTCAATAAAAATCGACAAAAATACAGTTTCTAGCTAAAATTTGATGGTTTCGTTGCACTTTCCGAGCCCGTAGGGTATCTGAGTGGCTTAAAAGTACAAGAAAACACTTCAAAAGTGACGTTTCTGAAGAATTTTAACAGTTTTCTTGTATCTACGAACGCCAGAATGCATAAAATTGACCTAAACGTCTCCTTTTCCTATTCTGAGTCGATTCTGCATGCTTTAAGTGTGTTTGGTGGCTCAGAACCATCAAAAAACGTTGAAATATAGTTCAAATTCAATGAAAATCGACAAAAATACAGTTTCTAGCTAAAATTTGATGGTTTCGTTGCACTTTCCGAGCCCGTAGGGTATCTGAGTGGCTTAAAAGTACAAGAAAACACTTCAAAAGTGACGTTTCTGAAGAATTTTAACAGTTTTCTTGTATCTACGAACGCCAGAATGCATAAAATTGACCTAAACGTCTCCTTTTCCTATTCTGAGTCGATTCTGCATGCTTTAAGTGTGTTTGGTGGCTCAGAACCATCAAAAAACGTTGAAATATACTTCAAATTCAATAAAAATCGACAAAAATACAGTTTCTAGCTAAAATTTGATGGTTTCGTTGCACTTTCCGAGCCCGTAGGGTATCTGAGTGGCTTAAAAGTACAAGAAAACACTTCAAAAGTGACGTTTCTGAAGAATTTTAACAGTTTTCTTGTATCTACGAACGCCAGAATGCATAAAATTGACCTAAACGTCTCCTTTTCCTATTCTGAGTCGATTCTGCATGCTTTAAGTGTGTTTGGTGGCTCAGAACCATCAAAAAACGTTGAAATACAGTTCAAATTCAATAAAAATCGACAAAAATACAGTTTCTAGCTAAAATTTGATGGTTTCGTTGCACTTTCCGAGTCCGTAGGGTATCTGAGTGGCTTAAAAGTACAAGAAAACACTTCAAAAGTGACGTTTCTGAAGCATTTTAACAGTTTTCTTGTATCTACGAACGCCAGAATGCATAAAATTGACCTAAACGTCTCCTTTTCCTATTCTGAGTCGATTCTGCATGCTTTAAGTGTGTTTGGTGGCTCAGAACCATCAAAAAACGTTGAAATATAGTTCAAATTCAATAAAAATCGACAAAAATACAGTTTCTAGCTAAAATTTGATGGTTTCGTTGCACTTTCCGAGCCCGTAGGGTATCTGAGTGGCTTAAAAGTACAAGAAAACACTTCAAAAGTGACGTTTCTGAAGAATTTTAACAGTTTTCTTGTATCTACGAACGCCAGAATGCATAAAATTGACCTAAACGTCTCCTTTTCCTATTCTGAGTCGATTCTGCATGCTTTAAGTGTGTTTGGTGGCTCAGAACCATCAAAAAACGTTGAAATATAGTTCAAATTCAATAAAAATCGACAAAAATACAGTTTCTAGCTAAAATTTGATGGTTTCGTTGCACTTTCCGAGCCCGTAGGGTATCTGAGTGGCTTAAAAGTACAAGAAAACACTTCAAAAGTGACGTTTCTGAAGAATTTTAACAGTTTTCTTGTATCTACGAAAGCCAGAATGCATAAAATTGACCTAAACGTCTCCTTTTCCTATTCTGAGTCGATTCTGCATGCTTTAAGTGTGTTTGGTGGCTCAGAACCATCAAAAAACGTTGAAATATAGTTCAAATTCAATAAAAATCGACAAAAATACAGTTTCTAGCTAAAATTTGATGGTTTCGTTGCACTTTCCGAGCCCGTAGGGTATCTGAGTGGCTTAAAAGTACAAGAAAACACTTCAAAAGTGACGTTTCTGAAGAATTTTAACAGTTTTCTTGTATCTACGAACGCCAGAATGCATAAAATTGACCTAAACGTCTCCTTTTCCTATTCTGAGTCGATTCTGCATGCTTTAAGTGTGTTTGGTGGCTCAGAACCATCAAAAAACGTTGAAATATAGTTCAAATTCAATAAAAATCGACAAAAATACAGTTTCTAGCTAAAATTTGATGGTTTCGTTGCACTTTCCGAGCCCGTAGGGTATCTGAGTGGCTTAAAAGTACAAGAAAACACTTCAAAAGTGACGTTTCTGAAGAATTTTAACAGTTTTCTTGTATCTACGAACGCCAGAATGCATAAAATTGTCCTAAACGTCTCCTTTTCCTATTCTGAGTCGATTCTGCATGCTTTAAGTGTGTTTGGTGGCTCAGAACCATCAAAAAACGTTGAAATATAGTTCAAATTCAATAAAAATCGACAAAAATGCAGTTTCTAGCTAAAATTTGATGGTTTCGTTGCACTTTCCGAGCCCGTAGGGTATCTGAGTGGCTTAAAAGTTCAAGAAAACACTTCAAAAGTGACGTTTCTGAAGAATTTTAACAGTTTTCTTGTATCTACGAACGCCAGAATGCATAAAATTGACCTAAACATCTCCTTTTCCTATTCTGAGTCGATTCTGCATGCTTTAAGTGTGTTT
This sequence comes from Zophobas morio, assembly GCF_036711695.1. Classification (NCBI taxonomy): domain Eukaryota; kingdom Metazoa; phylum Arthropoda; class Insecta; order Coleoptera; family Tenebrionidae; genus Zophobas; species Zophobas morio. The sequence goes on along the minus strand of NW_026972243.1, from coordinate 53,424 downwards.
GGTGGCTCAGAACCATCAAAAAACGTTGAAATATAGTTCAAATTCAATAAAAATCGACAAAAATACAGTTTTTAGCTAAAATTTGATGGTTTCGTTGCACTTTCCGAGCCCGTAGGGTATCTGAGTGGCTTAAAAGTACAAGAAAACACTTCAAAAGTGACGTTTCTGAAGAATTTTAACAGTTTTCTTGTATCTACGAACGCCAGAATGCATAAAATTGACCTAAACGTCTCCTTTTCCTATTCTGAGTCGATTCTATAATAATAATGTTTATTATGGATATACCAATACATTTGCTAAAGGGAGAGAATATAAATACATATAAACAAAAAAATATGTTACAAATTCAGTTCTTTTCGACATTCAGTCCTAAAAATTACTTGGATAACAATTAAAAATATTTATGCTAGGATGCTTATTTACTGTTAGTTTAATTCGTGTAATGGGCGAATTTTGCCCATAGTTTGTTCGGTGAAAATATATTTTGAAAAGAGGCGAGTTTCTAGATAGAACTACAGGCACAGCGAGATGAAAAAGTTCTAAGATAGGCGTACATTTTAAAAAACTATTGATAACTTTATAACAAAAATAAATGTCAAAGAACATGCGTCGACTACAAAGTAGCGGTAAACCAAAATAGGAACACAGAGTTTTGTATTGATCATGAGCATAACAAACGCGATTCTTAAAACAAAGAAATTTGATGAATTTCCGTTGTGTTTTTTCGATGCGATCCGCATAAAATTTGTACCTTGGGGACCAAACAACAGTCCCATATTCCAGTATTGACCTCACAAAGGCGCCGTACAAAACTGTAAGGGCTCTAGTACTCGTGAAGGAGACCGTAATCCTTTTAATGAAACCAAGCATACGATTAGCTCGAGAAATTACGGTTTCGAGGTGCAAATTGAATGAGAGTTTTGCGTCAATTAGAAATCCTAAGTCCTTGATTGACTGCACACATTGAAGTTCAGCGCCGTTTAAAATATACCTGGGTTTAGTTTTGTTTAACTTGCGACTAAATCTAATGCATTTACATTTGTCTAAAGCTAGATCTAAGTCATTTAACGAGCACCATTTTGTGAAACTATTCAAGTCAGTCTGGATATATTTTTCATCACTGTTTTTGGAAACTTGTTTAAAGAGCTTTAAATCATCTGCGAACATGAGCAATTTGCAATGATGAATAACCGACTTGACGTCATTTATGTATATTGAAAATAGAAATGGACCAATGTGTGAACCCTGAGGTACCCCAGAGATTACTAAGGCAGAGCCAGAGCAAAAGTCATTTATTTTAACTGAATGAGTTCTATTAGTTAAATACGACTCTAGCCATGACAGGAGTGTACCGTGGATTCCGATTTTATTTAATTTGAATAAAAGGCGTTGGTGATTGACGGAATCAAATGCTTTCCGGAAGTCTGTGTACACGGCGTCAACCTCATAGCCACTTTCCAGAGATTGATTTATATAATTGGTGTATAAAAATAGGTTAGTAACTGTCGATCGTCCACTATAGAAGCCGTGTTGTTTATCTACTATTAAGTGTTTAAACTTTTCAGTAAGTCGTGTAGTGATAATTTTATCGAGAACTTTTGGAATACATGATTGTATAGATATGGGCCTATAGTTTGTGACGTTGGCTCTGTCGCCAGCTTTGTGTATAGGTTTTAAGAAGCTATGCTTCCAAAAAGTAGGAAATTGACCATTTTTTAAGGAAAGATTAAAGATATAGAAAATAGGAAGACATAATTCATTTGAGCAGTGTTTAATAAAGGAAGGGGAAATGCCATCAGGTCCTGCACCTTTTGAGGGATCAATTTCATTAAGGCTTTGTAGTACTTCTTCTGCGTATAACTTGATGGTACTTGTAAATACTGGCGTTTCAATGTTTACATTATCATTTTTCGGAAGACTTTTCAGTTTGTAAACAGACTGGAAGTAATTCAGAAACATGTCTGCTATTTCTTTGCCGTTAAATGCTTTGACGTTTCCGAAATAGGTAACATTAGGAACTATTTTAGTATCACATCTTTTATTTTTAGCAAAACTCCAGAAAGTGGCAGCATCGTCAACGATTCGACTCTCGATATTACTAATATATGCTTGGTATTCAGATTGTACGGTATCCTTGCACAGTTTTCTTAACGTGCTGAATTCAGCGTAGTAAAATTCAGTTTTATACAATTTAAATTGTTTGTGTGCAAATCGTTTGGCGTGTATTAACCTAATTAATTCAGTACTGAACCACAACGGAAAGTTTTTACTTATTTTCCTACGTTTTGGCACAAAAATATCAATTACATAGAGTAAAACATTGTACAGCAATTCCACACAAACATCTACATCAGGGCAAGTTAAAATGTTTGACCAGTCAACAGAGCTTAAAAAAGATTTTATATCGAGATAGTTTGCGTGCTGGAAGTCATAGTAAAAATCTAATGTGAAATCTAACTCATTGTAATCTAAAATATCGCAATTTATGAGAATAGGCGGATGGTGTTTATCAATGGGAAGTAGTGGACTATCTTGACTGATAGAAATGTCCCAATTTGCAAATACTAGATCTAATAGTACAGAGTTCTGGTTTACAACATGATTATATTGGGACAGACCCAGAAACGCAAAATTGTCACAGATCCCAGCACTAACTTCGTTTAAGCCGCTAGTCGCATGTAGACCAGCGCTGCTTGAGTCCTGAGACCATTCCAGATTTGGCAAGTTGTAGTCCCCGGCAATAATGACGGAGCAATCGTTGTAAGTTTGCACCAGATGGGTTACCGTAGAAACATGGCTTTCGTAAAAGGTTTTAGTTGAACCTGGGGGACAGTAAACGGATCCTACTAGAAACACTTTTTCTCCGGCTGTGAGGCGACACCACACTTCTTCCCGATCTACATTTACGTTAACGAGTTGTGAAGTGATCGAACTTTTGACTGCTATAAGGACACCACCACCTTTTAGTTTTGAGCTAGTTTGACTAGACCTATCTTTTCTGTAAATCTGGTAAGTTTTATCAACAATTTCGCTGTCGTAAATTCCGTCGTCTAACCAGGTTTCAGTCAATATGATCACATCGTAGTCATTGCTGAGAATGGCTGTATAGAGTTTGTCGAGTTTGCTTTTCGTACCTCTAACATTTTGGTAATAAATCGCTAGTGAGTTTTTTTTTCACGTTTCCGAGTCAATCCATCTTGGATGTCTTCGATGGTGTAATTGTTTTGGTTTTCTCCTTAAAGTGAATAAATTTTTTTATAGCAATGGACTTAGGCCAAAAGCAAGGGTCCAGAAGTTGTGCAGTATGAGTTACAGGAATTCCAACTTTGAAGCTTTTATATTCCTTAGATTTGACGTTTAATTCAGTGCAGTCTACGTGCAAATTGGAGTCCGACAGTTTATTCTGTATGTAGCTGGTTACATGATCTGTAGTACAGTCCAGACCAATTTTTGAAACGTGTATAAAAGATTTTGGAATCACAGGTTTCAAAATATTGTCAGCATTACCAGTTCCAAATTTGATTCCGCTGGGGCGTTTTTTCCGTCGATGAGTTTGTACTTGCCATGTGTGATCATCATTTTCAGATTCTGGCTGCGGATCATCTAGGGTTGGTGAGTTTAGAGGTAGGGATTTGGGTATCTTTTTCGTCACCTCTAGCCGCTGTGGCGTTTTGACGTAAGGGGTTTGGTCCACTGGTGTTTTGGATGATTTGAGAGGCTGTATGGTTGGGTTTACTTCGACTTTTTCTGATTCATTGGTTGGTGACTTTTTAAATGAGACATGGTTTTCAATTGATAGCAGTCTTACCAGTTCTTTGTTGCTTTCGACTACAATGTCGAATTTAACTTTTAAGTCATCAATTTCCCCCTGTAATTTGGCCGTTTCTGATCTAACAGCAATTTGAATGATTTTGCTGAAATCAGCACTGTGCAGAAAGTTTATAATTTCGTTGCTTGAGGCAGATGAAGCACATTTCTCCGTGGATGCCTCGGAGATCATTTCACAACAACACTCAACAAGCTCGTTGTTGATAACTCTTACATTTGTAAGTCGAGGCACACATTTTGGGTGAAAAACAGTGTCACAATTTATGCACTTGGGTCCGTTTACCGCTTTTAGCGAACAGTATTTGCACACGCGATTTGTCATATCGGACAACCACTTAAATTATTTTATTGACCGGCGGCTAAACACAAACGGTCGGCCGAAAGTAATAAAGTCTTTGAAGCACCGACAAGCGTCCGAAACCTGTGATGGTCCACGAGAATCTTCTGCATGCTTTAAGTGTGTTTGGTGGCTCAGAACCATCAAAAAACGTTGAAATATAGTTCAAATTCAATAAAAATCGACAAAAATACAGTTTCTAGCTAAAATTTGATGGTTTCGTTGCACTTTCCGAGCCCGTAGGGTATCTGAGTGGCTTAAAAGTACAAGAAAACACTTCAAAAGTGACGTTTCTGAAGAATTTTAACAGTTTTCTTGTATCTACGAACGCCAGAATGCATAAAATTGACCTAAACGTCTCCTTTTCCTATTCTGAGTCGATTCTGCATGCTTTAAGTGTGTTTGGTGGCTCAGAACCATCAAAAAACGTTGAAATATAGTTCAAATTCAATAAAAATCGACAAAAATACAGTTTCTAGCTAAAATTTGATGGTTTCGTTGCACTTTCCGAGCCCATAGGGTATCTGAGTGGCTTAAAAGTACAAGAAAACACTTCAAAAGTGACGTTTCTGAAGAATTTTAACAGTTTTCTTGTATCTACGAACGCCAGAATTAATAAAATTGACCTAAACGTCTCCTTTTCCTATTCTGAGTCGATTCTGCATGCTTTAAGTGTGTTTGGTGGCTCAGAACCATCAAAAAACGTTGAAATATAGTTCAAATTCAATAAAAATCGACAAAAATACAGTTTCTAGCTAAAATTTGATGGTTTCGTTGCACTTTCCGAGCCCGTAGGGTATCTGAGTGGCTTAAAAGTACAAGAAAACACTTCAAAAGTGACGTTTCTGAAGAATTTTAACAGTTTTCTTGTATCTACGAACGCCAGAATGCATAAAATTGACCTAAACGTCTCCTTTTCCTATTCTGAGTCGATTCTGCATGCTTTAAGTGTGTTTGGTGGCTCAGAACCATCAAAAAACGTTGAAATATAGTTCAAATTCAATAAAAATCGACAAAAATACAGTTTCCAGCTAAAATTTGATGGTTTCGTTGCACTTTCCGAGCCCGTAGGGTATCTGAGTGGCTTAAAAGTACAAGAAAACACTTCAAAAGTGACGTTTCTGAAGAATTTTAACAGTTTTCTTGTATCTACGAACGCCAGAATGCATAAAATTGACCTAAACGTCTCCTTTTCCTATTCTGAGTCGATTCTGCATGCTTTAAGTGTGTTTGGTGGCTCAGAACCATCAAAAAACGTTGAAATATAGTTCAAATTCAATAAAAATCGACAAAAATACAGTTTCTAGCTAAAATTTGATGGTTTCGTTGCACTTTCCGAGCCCGTAGGGTATCTGAGTGGCTTAAAAGTACAAGAAAACACTTCAAAAGTGACGTTTCTGAAGAATTTTAACAGTTTTCTTGTATCTACGAACGCCAGAATGCATAAAATTGACCTAAACGTCTCCTTTTCCTATTCTGAGTCGATTCTGCATGCTTTAAGTGTGTTTGGTGGCTCAGAACCATCAAAAAACGTTGAAATATAGTTCAAATTCAATAAAAATCGACAAAAATACAGTTTCTAGCTAAAATTTGATGGTTTCGTTGCACTTTCCGAGCCCGTAGGGTATCTGAGTGGCTTAAAAGTACAAGAAAACACTTCAAAAGTGACGTTTCTGAAGAATTTTAACAGTTTTCTTGTATCTACGAACGCCAGAATGCATAAAATTGACCTAAACGTCTCCTTTTCCTATTCTGAGTCGATTCTGCATGCTTTAAGTGTGTTTGGTGGCTCAGAACCATCAAAAAACGTTGAAATATAGTTCAAATTCAATAAAAATCGACAAAAATACAGTTTCTAGCTAAAATTTGATGGTTTCGTTGCACTTTCCGAGCCCGTAGGGTATCTGAGTGGCTTAAAAGTACAAGAAAACACTTCAAAAGTGACGTTTCTGAAGAATTTTAACAGTTTTCTTGTATCTACGAACGCCAGAATGCATAAAATTGACCTAAACGTCTCCTTTTCCTATTCTGAGTCGATTCTGCATGCTTTAAGTGTGTTTGGTGGCTCAGAACCATCAAAAAACGTTGAAATATACATAGTTCAAATTCAATAAAAATCGACAAAAATACAGTTTCTAGCTAAAATTTGATGGTTTCGTTGCACTTTCCGAGCCCGTTGGGTATCTGAGCGGCTTAAAAGTACAAGAAAACACTTCAAAAGTGACGTTTCTGAAGAATTTTAACAGTTTTCTTGTATCTACGAACGCCAGAATGCATAAAATTGACCTAAACGTCTCCTTTTCCTATTCTGAGTCGATTCTGCATGCTTTAAGTGTGTTTGGTGGCTCAGAACCATCAAAAAACGTTGAAATATAGTTCAAATTCAATAAAAATCGACAAAAATACAGTTTCTAGCTAAAATTTGATGGTTTCGTTGCACTTTCCGAGCACGTAGGGTATCTGAGTGGCTTAAAAGTACAAGAAAACACTTCAAAAGTGACGTTTCTGAAGAATTTTAACAGTTTTCTTGTATCTACGAACGCCAGAATGCATAAAATTGACCTAAACGTCTCCTTTTCCTATTCTGAGTCGATTCTGCATGCTTTAAGTGTGTTTGGTGGCTCAGAACCATCAAAAAACGTTGAAATATAGTTCAAATTCAATAAAAATCGACAAAAATACAGTTTCTAGCTAAAATTTGATGGTTTCGTTGCACTTTCCGAGCCCGTAGGGTATCTGAGTGGCTTAAAAGTACAAGAAAACACTTCAAAAGTGACGTTTCTGAAGAATTTTAACAGTTTTCTTGTATCTACGAACGCCAGAATGCATAAAATTGACCTAAACGTCTCCTTTTCCTATTCTGAGTCGATTCTGCATGCTTTAAGTGTGTTTGGTGGCTCAGAACCATCAAAAAACGTTGAAATATAGTTCAAATTCAATAAAAATCGACAAAAATACAGTTTCTAGCTAAAATTTGATGGTTTCGTTGCACTTTCCGAGCCCGTAGGGTATCTGAGTGGCTTAAAAGTACAAGAAAACACTTCAAAAGTGACGTTTCTGAAGAATTTTAACAGTTTTCTTGTATCTACGAACGCCAGAATGCATAAAATTGACCTAAACGTCTCCTTTTCCTATTCTGAGTCGATTCTGCATGCTTTAAGTGTGTTTGGTGGCTCAGAACCATCAAAAAACGTTGAAATATAGTTCAAATTCAATAAAAATCGACAAAAATACAGTTTCTAGCTAAAATTTGATGGTTTCGTTGCACTTTCCGAGCCCGTAGGGTATCTGAGTGGCTTAAAAGTACAAGAAAACACTTCAAAAGTGACGTTTCTGAAGAATTTTAACAGTTTTCTTGTATCTACGAACGCCAGAATGCATAAAATTGACCTAAACGTCTCCTTTTCCTATTCTGAGTCGATTCTGCATGCTTTAAGTGTGTTTGGTGGCTCAGAACCATCAAAAAACGTTGAAATATAGTTCAAATTCAATAAAAATCGACAAAAATACAGTTTCTAGCTAAAATTTGATGGTTTCGTTGCACTTTCCGAGCCCGTAGGGTATCTGAGTGGCTTAAAAGTACAAGAAAACACTTCAAAAGTGACGTTTCTGAAGAATTTTAACAGTTTTCTTGTATCTACGAACGCCAGAATGCATAAAATTGACCTAAACGTCTCCTTTTCCTATTCTGAGTCGATTCTGCATGCTTTAAGTGTGTTTGGTGGCTCAGAACCATCAAAAAACGTTGAAATATAGTTCAAATTCAATAAAAATCGACAAAAATACAGTTTCTAGCTAAAATTTGATGGTTTCGTTGCACTTTCCGAGCCCGTAGGGTATCTGAGTGGCTTAAAAGTACAAGAAAACACTTCAAAAGTGACGTTTCTGAAGAATTTTAACAGTTTTCTTGTATCTACGAACGCCAGAATGCATAAAATTGACCTAAACGTCTCCTTTTCCTATTCTGAGTCGATTCTGCATGCTTTAAGTGTGTTTGGTGGCTCAGAACCATCAAAAAACGTTGAAATATAGTTCAAATTCAATAAAAATCGACAAAAATACAGTTTCTAGCTAAAATTTGATGGTTTCGTTGCACTTTCCGAGCCCGTAGGTTATCTGAGTGGCTTAAAAGTACAAGAAAACACTTCAAAAGTGACGTTTCTGAAGAATTTTAACAGTTTTCTTGTATCTACGAACGCCAGAATGCATAAAATTGACCTAAACGTCTCCTTTTCCTATTCTGAGTCGATTCTGCATGCTTTAAGTGTGTTTGGTGGCTCAGAACCATCAAAAAACGTTGAAATATAGTTCAAATTCAATAAAAATCGACAAAAATACAGTTTCTAGCTAAAATTTGATGGTTTCGTTGCACTTTCCGAGCCCGTAGGGTATCTGAGTGGCTTAAAAGTACAAGAAAACACTTCAAAAGTGACGTTTCTGAAGAATTTTAACAGTTTTCTTGTATCTACGAACGCCAGAATGCATAAAATTGACCTAAACGTGTCCTTTTCCTATTCTGAGTCGATTCTGCATGCTTTAAGTGTGTTTGGTGGCTCAGAACCATCAAAAAACGTTGAAATATAGTTCAAATTCAATAAAAATCGACAAAAATACAGTTTCTAGCTAAAATTTGATGGTTTCGTTGCACTTTCCGAGCCCGTAGGGTATCTGAGTGGCTTAAAAGTACAAGAAAACACTTCAAAAGTGACGTTTCTGAAGAATTTTAACAGTTTTCTTGTATCTACGAACGCCAGAATGCATAAAATTGACCTAAACGTCTCCTTTTCCTATTCTGAGTCGATTCTGCATGCTTTAAGTGTGTTTGGTGGCTCAGAACCATCAAAAAACGTTGAAATATAGTTCAAATTCAATAAAAATCGACAAAAATACAGTTTCTAGCTAAAATTTGATGGTTTCGTTGCACTTTCCGAGCCCGTAGGGTATCTGAGTGGCTTAAAAGTACAAGAAAACACTTCAAAAGTGACGTTTCTGAAGAATTTTAACAGTTTTCTTGTATCTACGAACGCCAGAATGCATAAAATTGACCTAAACGTTTCCTTTTCCTATTCTGAGTCGATTCTGCATGCTTTAAGTGTGTTTGGTGGCTCAGAACCATCAAAAAACGTTGAAATATAGTTCAAATTCAATAAAAATCGACAAAAATACAGTTTCTAGCTAAAATTTGATGGTTTCGTTGCACTTTTCGAGCCCGTAGGGTATCTGAGTGGCTTAAAAGTACAAGAAAACACTTCAAAAGTGACGTTTCTGAAGAATTTTAACAGTTTTCTTGTATCTACGAACGCCAGAATGCATAAAATTGACCTAAACGTCTCCTTTTAATATTCTGAGTCGATTCTGCATGCTTTAAGTGTGTTTTGGTGGCTCAGAACCATCAAAAAACGTTGAAATATAGTTCAAATTCAATAAAAATCGACAAAAATACAGTTTCTAGCTAAAATTTGATGGTTTCGTTGCACTTTCCGAGCCCGTAGGGTATCTGAGTGGCTTAAAAGTACAAGAAAACACTTCAAAAGTGACGTTTCTGAAGAATTTTAACAGTTTTCTTGTATCTACGAACGCCAGAATGCATAAAATTGACCTAAACGTCTCCTTTTCCTATTCTGAGTCGATTCTGCATGCTTTAAGTGTGTTTGGTGGCTCAGAACCATCAAAAAACGTTGAAATATAGTTCAAATTCAATAAAAATCGACAAAAATACAGTTTCTAGCTAAAATTTGATGGTTTCGTTGCACTTTCCGAGCCCGTAGGGTATCTGAGTGGCTTAAAAGTACAAGAAAACACTTCAAAAGTGACGTTTCTGAAGAATTTTAACAGTTTTCTTGTATCTACGAACGCCAGAATGCATAAAATTGACCTAAACGTCTCCTTTTCCTATTCTGAGTCGATTCTGCATGCTTTAAGTGTGTTTGGTGGCTCAGAACCATCAAAAAACGTTGAAAAATAGTTCAAATTCAATAAAAATCGACAAAAATACAGTTTCTAGCTAAAATTTGATGGTTTCGTTGCACTTTCCGAGCCCGTAGGGTATCTGAGTGGCTTAAAAGTACAAGAAAACACTTCAAAAGTGACGTTTCTGAAGAATTTTAACAGTTTTCTTGTATCTACGAACGCCAGAATGCATAAAATTGACCTAAACGTCTCCTTTTCCTATTCTGAGTCGATTCTGCATGCTTTAAGTGTGTTTGGTGGCTCAGAACCATCAAAAACGTTGAAATATAGTTCAAATTCAATAAAAATCGACAAAAATACAGTTTCTAGCTAAAATTTGATGGTTTCGTTGCACTTTCCGAGCCCGTAGGGTATCTGAGTGGCTTAAAAGTACAAGAAAACACTTCAAAAGTGACGTTTCTGAAGAATTTTAACAGTTTTCTTGTATCTACGAACGCCAGAATGCATAAAATTGACCTAAACGTCTCCTTTTCCTATTCTGAGTCGATTCTGCATGCTTTAAGTGTGTTTGGTGGCTCAGAACCATCAAAAAACGTTGAAATATAGTTCAAATTCAATAAAAATCGACAAAAATACATTTCTAGCTAAAATTTGATGGTTTCGTTGCACTTTCCGAGCCCGTAGGGTATCTGAGTGGCTTAAAAGTACAAGAAAACACTTCAAAAGTGACGTTTCTGAAGAATTTTAACAGTTTTCTTGTATCTACGAACGCCAGAATGCATAAAATTGACCTAAACGTCTCCTTTTCCTATTCTGAGTCGATTCTGCATGCTTTAAGTGTGTTTGGTGGCTCAGAACCATCAAAAAACGTTGAAATATAGTTCAAATTCAATAAAAATCGACAAAAATACAGTTTCTAGCTAAAATTTGATGGTTTCGTTGCACTTTCCGAGCCCGTAGGGTATCTGAGTGGCTTAAAAGTACAAGAAAACACTTCAAAAGTGACGTTTCTGAAGAATTTTAACAGTTTTCTTGTATCTACGAACGCCAGAATGCATAAAATTGACCTAAACGTCTCCTTTTCCTATTCTGAGTCGATTCTGCATGCTTTAAGTGTGTTTGGTGGCTCAGAACCATCAAAAAACGTTGAAATATAGTTCAAATTCAATAAAAATCGACAAAAATACAGTTTCTAGCTAAAATTTGATGGTTTCGTTGCACTTTCCGAGCCCGTAGGGTATCTGAGTGGCTTAAAAGTACAAGAAAACACTTCAAAAGTGACGTTTCTGAAGAATTTTAACAGTTTTCTTGTATCTACGAACGCCAGAATGCATAAAATTGACCTAAACGTCTCCTTTTCCTATTCTGAGTCGATTCTGCATGCTTTAAGTGTGTTTGGTGGCTCAGAACCATCAAAAAACGTTGAAATATAGTTCAAATTCAATAAAAATCGACAAAAATACAGTTTCTAGCTAAAATTTGATGGTTTCGTTGCACTTTCCGAGCCCGTAGGGTATCTGAGTGGCTTAAAAGTACAAGAAAACACTTCAAAAGTGACGTTTCTGAAGAATTTTAACAGTTTTCTTGTATCTACGAACGCCAGAATGCATAAAATTGACCTAAACGTTTCCTTTTCCTATTCTGAGTCGATTCTGCATGCTTTAAGTGTGTTTGGTGGCTCAGAACCATCAAAAAACGTTGAAATATAGTTCAAATTCAATAAAAATCGACAAAAATACAGTTTCTAGCTAAAATTTGATGGTTTCGTTGCACTTTTCGAGCCCGTAGGGTATCTGAGTGGCTTAAAAGTACAAGAAAACACTTCAAAAGTGACGTTTCTGAAGAATTTTAACAGTTTTCTTGTATCTACGAACGCCAGAATGCATAAAATTGACCTAAACGTCTCCTTTTAATATTCTGAGTCGATTCTGCATGCTTTAAGTGTGTTTGGTGGCTCAGAACCATCAAAAAACGTTGAAATATAGTTCAAATTCAATAAAAATCGACAAAATACAGTTTCTAGCTAAAATTTGATGGTTTCGTTGCACTTTCCGAGCCCGTAGGGTATCTGAGTGGCTTAAAAGTACAAGAAAACACTTCAAAAGTGACGTTTCTGAAGAATTTTAACAGTTTTCTTGTATCTACGAACGCCAGAATGCATAAAATTGACCTAAACGTCTCCTTTTCCTATTCTGAGTCGATTCTGCATGCTTTAAGTGTGTTTGGTGGCTCAGAACCATCAAAAAACGTTGAAATATAGTTCAAATTCAATAAAAATCGACAAAAATACAGTTTCTAGCTAAAATTTGATGGTTTCGTTGCACTTTCCGAGCCCGTAGGGTATCTGAGTGGCTTAAAAGTACAAGAAAACACACTTCAAAAGTGACGTTTCTGAAGAATTTTAACAGTTTTCTTGTATCTACGAACGCCAGAATGCATAAAATTGACCTAAACGTCTCCTTTTCCTATTCTGAGTCGATTCTGCATGCTTTAAGTGTGTTTGGTGGCTCAGAACCATCAAAAAACGTTGAAATATAGTTCAAATTCAATAAAAATCGACAAAAATACAGTTTCTAGCTAAAATTTGATGGTTTCGTTGCACTTTCCGAGCCCGTAGGGTATCTGAGTGGCTTAAAAGTACAAGAAAACACTTCAAAAGTGACGTTTCTGAAGAATTTTAACAGTTTTCTTGTATCTACGAACGCCAGAATGCATAAAATTGACCTAAACGTCTCCTTTTCCTATTCTGAGTCGATTCTGCATGCTTTAAGTGTGTTTGGTGGCTCAGAACCATCAAAAAACGTTGAAATATAGTTCAAATTCAATAAAAATCGACAAAAATACAGCTTCTAGCTAAAATTTGATGGTTTCGTTGCACTTTCCGAGCCCGTAGGGTATCTGAGTGGCTTAAAAGTACAAGAAAACACTTCAAAAGTGACGTTTCTGAAGAATTTTAACAGTTTTCTTGTATCTACGAACGCCAGAATGCATAAAATTGACCTAAACGTCTCCTTTTCCTATTCTGAGTCGATTCTGCATGCTTTAAGTGTGTTTGGTGGCTCAGAACCATCAAAAAACGTTGAAATATAGTTCAAATTCAATAAAAATCGACAAAAATACAGTTTCTAGCTAAAATTTGATGGTTTCGTTGCACTTTCCGAGCCCGTAGGGTATCTGAGTGGCTTAAAAGTACAAGAAAACACTTCAAAAGTGACGTTTCTGAAGAATTTTAACAGTTTTCTTGTATCTACGAACGCCAGAATGCATAAAATTGACCTAAACGTCTCCTTTTCCTATTCTGAGTCGATTCTGCATGCTTTAAGTGTGTTTGGTGGCTCAGAACCATCAAAAAACGTTGAAATATAGTTCAAATTCAATAAAAATCGACAAAAATACAGTTTCTAGCTAAAATTTGATGGTTTCGTTGCACTTTCCGAGCCCGTAGGGTATCTGAGTGGCTTAAAAGTACAAGAAAACACTTCAAAAGTGACGTTTCTGAAGAATTTTAACAGTTTTCTTGTATCTACGAACGCCAGAATGCATAAAATTGACCTAAACGTCTCCTTTTCCTATTCTGAGTCGATTCTGCATGCTTTAAGTGTGTTTGGTGGCTCAGAACCATCAAAAAACGTTGAAATATAGTTCAAATTCAATAAAAATCGACAAAAATACAGTTTCTAGCTAAAATTTGATGGTTTCGTTGCACTTTCCGAGCCCGTAGGGTATCTGAGTGGCTTAAAAGTACAAGAAAACACTTCAAAAGTGACGTTTCTGAAGAATTTTAACAGTTTTCTTGTATCTACGAACGCCAGAATGCATAAAATTGACCTAAACGTCTCCTTTTCCTATTCTGAGTCGATTCTGCATGCTTTAAGTGTGTTTGGTGGCTCAGAACCATCAAAAAACGTTGAAATATAGTTCAAATTCAATAAAAATCGACAAAAATACAGTTTCTAGCTAAAATTTGATGGTTTCGTTGCACTTTCCGAGCCCGTAGGGTATCTGAGTGGCTTAAAAGTACAAGAAAACACTTCAAAAGTGACGTTTCTGAAGAATTTTAACAGTTTTCTTGTATCTACGAACGCCAGAATGCATAAAATTGACCTAAACGTCTCCTTTTCCTATTCTGAGTCGATTCTGCATGCTTTAAGTGTGTTTGGTGGCTCAGAACCATCAAAAAACGTTGAAATATAGTTCAAATTCAATAAAAATCGACAAAAATACAGTTTCTAGCTAAAATTTGATGGTTTCGTTGCACTTTCCGAGCCCGTAGGGTATCTGAGTGGCTTAAAAGTACAAGAAAACACTTCAAAAGTGACGTTTCTGAAGAATTTTAACAGTTTTCTTGTATCTACGAACGCCAGAATGCATAAATTTGACCTAAACGTCTCCTTTTCCTATTCTGAGTCGATTCTGCATGCTTTAAGTGTGTTTGGTGGCTCAGAACCATCAAAAAACGTTGAAATATAGTTCAAATTCAATAAAAATCGACAAAAATACAGTTTCTAGCTAAAATTTGATGGTTTCGTTGCACTTTCCGAGCCCGTAGGGTATCTGAGTGGCTTAAAAGTACAAGAAAACACTTCAAAAGTGACGTTTCTGAAGAATTTTAACAGTTTTCTTGTATCTACGAACGCCAGAATGCATAAAATTGACCTAAACGTCTCCTTTTCCTATTCTGAGTCGATTCTGCATGCTTTAAGTGTGTTTGGTGGCTCAGAACCATCAAAAAACGTTGAAATATAGTTCAAATTCAATAAAAATCGACAAAAATACAGTTTCTAGCTAAAATTTGATGGTTTCGTTGCACTTTCCGAGCCCGTAGGGTATCTGAGTGGCTTAAAAGTACAAGAAAACACTTCAAAAGTGACGTTTCTGAAGAATTTTAACAGTTTTCTTGTATCTACGAACGCCAGAATGCATAAAATTGACCTAAACGTCTCCTTTTCCTATTCTGAGTCGATTCTGCATGCTTTAAGTGTGTTTGGTGGCTCAGAACCATCAAAAAACGTTGAAATATAGTTCAAATTCAATAAAAATCGACAAAAATACAGTTTCTAGCTAAAATTTGATGGTTTCGTTGCACTTTCCGAGCCCGTAGGGTATCTGAGTGGCTTAAAAGTACAAGAAAACACTTCAAAAGTGACGTTTCTGAAGAATTTTAACAGTTTTCTTGTATCTACGAACGCCAGAATGCATAAAATTGACCTAAACGTCTCCTTTTCCTATTCTGAGTCGATTCTGCATGCTTTAAGTGTGTTTGGTGGCTCAGAACCATAAAAAAACGTTGAAATATAGTTCAAATTCAATAAAAATCGACAAAAATACAGTTTCTAGCTAAAATTTGATGGTTTCGTTGCACTTTCCGAGCCCGTAGGGTATCTGAGTGGCTTAAAAGTACAAGAAAACACTACAAAAGTGACGTTTCTGAAGAATTTTAACAGTTTTCTTGTATCTACGAACGCCAGAATGCATAAAATTGACCTAAACGTCTCCTTTTCCTATTCTGAGTCGATTCTGCATGCTTTAAGTGTGTTTGGTGGCTCAGAACCATCAAAAAACGTTGAAATATAGTTCAAATTCAATAAAAATCGACAAAAATACAGTTTCTAGCTAAAATTTGATGGTTTCGTTGCACTTTCCGATCCCCTAGGGTATCTGAGTGGCTTAAAAGTACAAGAAAACACTTCAAAAGTGACGTTTCTGAAGAATTTTAACAGTTTTCTTGTATCTACGAACGCCAGAATGCATAAAATTGACCTAAACGTCTCCTTTTCCTATTCTGAGTCGATTCTGCATGCTTTAAGTGTGTTTGGTGGCTCAGAACCATCAAAAAACGTTGAAATATAGTTCAAATTCAATAAAAATCGACAAAAATACAGTTTCTAGCTAAAATTTGATGGTTTCGTTGCACTTTCCGAGCCCGTAGGGTATCTGAGTGGCTTAAAAGTACAAGAAAACACTTCAAAAGTGACGTTTCTGAAGAATTTTAACAGTTTTCTTGTATCTACGAACGCCAGAATGCATAAAATTGACCTAAACGTCTCCTTTTCCTATTCTGAGTCGATTCTGCATGCTTTAAGTGTGTTTGGTGGCTCAGAACCATCAAAAAACGTTGAAATATAGTTCAAATTCAATAAAAATCGACAAAAATACAGTTTCTAGCTAAAATTTGATGGTTTCGTTGCACTTTCCGAGCCCGTAGGGTATCTGAGTGGCTTAAAAGTACAAGAAAACACTTCAAAAGTGACGTTTCTGAAGAATTTTAACAGTTTTCTTGTATCTACGAACGCCAGAATGCATAAAATTGACCTAAACGTCTCCTTTTCCTATTCTGAGTCGATTCTGCATGCTTTAAGTGTGTTTGGTGGCTCAGAACCATCAAAAAACGTTGAAATATAGTTCAAATTCAATAAAAATCGACAAAAATACAGTTTCTAGCTAAAATTTGATGGTTTCGTTGCACTTTCCGAGCCCGTAGGGTATCTGAGTGGCTTAAAAGTACAAGAAAACACTTCAAAAGTGACGTTTCTGAAGAATTTTAACAGTTTTCTTGTATCTACGAACGCCAGAATGCATAAAATTGACCTAAACGTCTCCTTTTCCTATTCTGAGTCGATTCTGCATGCTTTAAGTGTGTTTGGTGGCTCAGAACCATCAAAAAACGTTGAAATATAGTTCAAATTCAATAAAAATCGACAAAAATACAGTTTCTAGCTAAAATTTGATGGTTTCGTTGCACTTTCCGAGCCCGTAGGGTATCTGAGTGGCTTAAAAGTACAAGAAAACACTTCAAAAGTGACGTTTCTGAAGAATTTTAACAGTTTTCTTGTATCTACGAACGCCAGAATGCATAAAATTGACCTAAACGTCTCCTTTTCCTATTCTGAGTCGATTCTGCATGCTTTAAGTGTGTTTGGTGGCTCAGAACCATCAAAAAACGTTGAAATATAGTTCAAATTCAATAAAAATCGACAAAAATACAGTTTCTAGCTAAAATTTGATGGTTTCGTTGCACTTTCCGAGCCCGTAGGGTATCTGAGTGGCTTAAAAGTACAAGAAAACACTTCAAAAGTGACGTTTCTGAAGAATTTTAACAGTTTTCTTGTATCTACGAACGCCAGAATGCATAAAATTGACCTAAACGTCTCCTTTTCCTATTCTGAGTCGATTCTGCATGCTTTAAGTGTGTTTGGTGGCTCAGAACCATCAAAAAACGTTGAAATATAGTTCAAATTCAATAAAAATCGACAAAAATACAGTTTCTAGCTAAAATTTGATGGTTTCGTTGCACTTTCCGAGCCCGTAGGGTATCTGAGTGGCTTAAAAGTACAAGAAAACACTTCAAAAGTGACGTTTCTGAAGAATTTTAACAGTTTTCTTGTATCTACGAACGCCAGAATGCATAAAATTGACCTAAACGTCTCCTTTTCCTATTCTGAGTCGATTCTGCATGCTTTAAGTGTGTTTGGTGGCTCAGAACCATCAAAAAACGTTGAAATATAGTTCAAATTCAATAAAAATCGACAAAAATACAGTTTCTAGCTAAAATTTGATGGTTTCGTTGCACTTTCCGAGCCCGTAGGGTATCTGAGTGGCTTAAAAGTACAAGAAAACACTTCAAAAGTGACGTTTCTGAAGAATTTTAACAGTTTTCTTGTATCTACGAACGCCAGAATGCATAAAATTGACCTAAACGTCTCCTTTTCCTATTCTGAGTCGATTCTGCATGCTTTAAGTGTGTTTGGTGGCTCAGAACCATCAAAAAACGTTGAAATATAGTTCAAATTCAATAAAAATCGACAAAAATACAGTTTCTAGCTAAAATTTGATGGTTTCGTTGCACTTTCCGAGCCCGTAGGGTATCTGAGTGGCTTAAAAGTACAAGAAAACACTTCAAAAGTGACGTTTCTGAAGAATTTTAACAGTTTTCTTGTATCTACGAACGCCAGAATGCATAAAATTGACCTAAACGTCTCCTTTTCCTATTCTGAGTCGATTCTGCATGCTTTAAGTGTGTTTGGTGGCTCAGAACCATCAAAAAACGTTGAAATATAGTTCAAATTCAATAAAAATCGACAAAAATACAGTTTCTAGCTAAAATTTGATGGTTTCGTTGCACTTTCCGAGCCCGTAGGGTATCTGAGTGGCTTAAAAGTACAAGAAAACACTTCAAAAGTGACGTTTCTGAAGAATTTTAACAGTTTTCTTGTATCTACGAACGCCAGAATGCATAAAATTGACCTAAACGTCTCCTTTTCCTATTCTGAGTCGATTCTGCATGCTTTAAGTGTGTTTGGTGGCTCAGAACCATCAAAAAACGTTGAAATATAGTTCAAATTCAATAAAAATCGACAAAAATACAGTTTCTAGCTAAAATTTGATGGTTTCGTTGCACTTTCCGAGCCCGTAGGGTATCTGAGTGGCTTAAAAGTACAAGAAAACACTTCAAAAGTGACGTTTCTGAAGAATTTTAACAGTTTTCTTGTATCTACGAACGCCAGAATGCATAAAATTGACCTAAACGTCTCCTTTTCCTATTCTGAGTCGATTCTGCATGCTTTAAGTGTGTTTGGTGGCTCAGAACCATCAAAAAACGTTGAAATATAGTTCAAATTCAATAAAAATCGACAAAAATACAGTTTCTAGCTAAAATTTGATGGTTTCGTTGCACTTTCCGAGCCCGTAGGGTATCTGAGTGGCTTAAAAGTACAAGAAAACACTTCAAAAGTGACGTTTCTGAAGAATTTTAACAGTTTTCTTGTATCTACGAACGCCAGAATGCATAAAATTGACCTAAACGTCTCCTTTTCCTATTCTGAGTCGATTCTGCATGCTTTAAGTGTGTTTGGTGGCTCAGAACCATCAAAAAACGTTGAAATATAGTTCAAATTCAATAAAAATCGACAAAAATACAGTTTCTAGCTAAAATTTGATGGTTTCGTTGCACTTTCCGAGCCCGTAGGGTATCTGAGTGGCTTAAAAGTACAAGAAAACACTTCAAAAGTGACGTTTCTGAAGAATTTTAACAGTTTTCTTGTATCTACGAACGCCAGAATGCATAAAATTGACCTAAACGTCTCCTTTTCCTATTCTGAGTCGATTCTGCATGCTTTAAGTGTGTTTGGTGGCTCAGAACCATCAAAAAACGTTGAAATATAGTTCAAATTCAATAAAAATCGACAAAAATACAGTTTCTAGCTAAAATTTGATGGTTTCGTTGCACTTTCCGAGCCCGTAGGGTATCTGAGTGGCTTAAAAGTACAAGAAAACACTTCAAAAGTGACGTTTCTGAAGAATTTTAACAGTTTTCTTGTATCTACGAACGCCAGAATGCATAAAATTGACCTAAACGTCTCCTTTTCCTATTCTGAGTCGATTCTGCATGCTTTAAGTGTGTTTGGTGGCTCAGAACCATCAAAAAACGTTGAAATATAGTTCAAATTCAATAAAAATCGACAAAAATACAGTTTCTAGCTAAAATTTGATGGTTTCGTTGCACTTTCCGAGCCCGTAGGGTATCTGAGTGGCTTAAAAGTACAAGAAAACACTTCAAAAGTGACGTTTCTGAAGAATTTTAACAGTTTTCTTGTATCTACGAACGCCAGAATGCATAAAATTGACCTAAACGTCTCCTTTTCCTATTCTGAGTCGATTCTGCATGCTTTAAGTGTGTTTGGTGGCTCAGAACCATCAAAAAACGTTGAAATATAGTTCAAATTCAATAAAAATCGACAAAAATACAGTTTCTAGCTAAAATTTGATGGTTTCGTTGCACTTTCCGAGCCCGTAGGGTATCTGAGTGGCTTAAAAGTACAAGAAAACACTTCAAAAGTGACGTTTCTGAAGAATTTTAACAGTTTTCTTGTATCTACGAACGCCAGAATGCATAAAATTGACCTAAACGTCTCCTTTTCCTATTCTGAGTCGATTCTGCATGCTTTAAGTGTGTTTGGTGGCTCAGAACCATCAAAAAACGTTGAAATATAGTTCAAATTCAATAAAAATCGACAAAAATACAGTTTCTAGCTAAAATTTGATGGTTTCGTTGCACTTTCCGAGCCCGTAGGGTATCTGAGTGGCTTAAAAGTACAAGAAAACACTTCAAAAGTGACGTTTCTGAAGAATTTTAACAGTTTTCTTGTATCTACGAACGCCAGAATGCATAAAATTGACCTAAACGTCTCCTTTTCCTATTCTGAGTCGATTCTGCATGCTTTAAGTGTGTTTGGTGGCTCAGAACCATCAAAAAACGTTGAAATATAGTTCAAATTCAATAAAAATCGACAAAAATACAGTTTCTAGCTAAAATTTGATGGTTTCGTTGCACTTTCCGAGCCCGTAGGGTATCTGAGTGGCTTAAAAGTACAAGAAAACACTTCAAAAGTGACGTTTCTGAAGAATTTTAACAGTTTTCTTGTATCTACGAACGCCAGAATGCATAAAATTGACCTAAACGTCTCCTTTTCCTATTCTGAGTCGATTCTGCATGCTTTAAGTGTGTTTGGTGGCTCAGAACCATCAAAAAACGTTGAAATATAGTTCAAATTCAATAAAAATCGACAAAAATACAGTTTCTAGCTAAAATTTGATGGTTTCGTTGCACTTTCCGAGCCCGTAGGGTGTATCTGAGTGGCTTAAAAGTACAAGAAAACACTTCAAAAGTGACGTTTCTGAAGAATTTTAACAGTTTTCTTGTATCTACGAACGCCAGAATGCATAAAATTGACCTAAACGTCTCCTTTTCCTATTCTGAGTCGATTCTGCATGCTTTAAGTGTGTTTGGTGGCTCAGAACCATCAAAAAACGTTGAAATATAGTTCAAATTCAATAAAAATCGACAAAAATACAGTTTCTAGCTAAAATTTGATGGTTTCGTTGCACTTTCCGAGCCCGTAGGGTATCTGAGTGGCTTAAAAGTACAAGAAAACACTTCAAAAGTGACGTTTCTGAAGAATTTTAACAGTTTTCTTGTATCTACGAACGCCAGAATGCATAAAATTGACCTAAACGTCTCCTTTTCCTATTCTGAGTCGATTCTGCATGCTTTAAGTGTGTTTGGTGGCTCAGAACCATCAAAAAACGTTGAAATATAGTTCAAATTCAATAAAAATCGACAAAAATACAGTTTCTAGCTAAAATTTGATGGTTTCGTTGCACTTTCCGAGCCCGTAGGTTATCTGAGTGGCTTAAAAGTACAAGAAAACACTTCAAAAGTGACGTTTCTGAAGAATTTTAACAGTTTTCTTGTATCTACGAACGCCAGAATGCATAAAATTGACCTAAACGTCTCCTTTTCCTATTCTGAGTCGATTCTGCATGCTTTAAGTGTGTTTGGTGGCTCAGAACCATCAAAAAACGTTGAAATATAGTTCAAATTCAATAAAAATCGACAAAAATACAGTTTCTAGCTAAAATTTGATGGTTTCGTTGCACTTTCCGAGCCCGTAGGTTATCTGAGTGGCTTAAAAGTACAAGAAAACACTTCAAAAGTGACGTTTCTGAAGAATTTTAACAGTTTTCTTGTATCTACGAACGCCAGAATGCATAAAATTGACCTAAACGTCTCCTTTTCCTATTCTGAGTCGATTCTGCATGCTTTAAGTGTGTTTGGTGGCTCAGAACCATCAAAAAACGTTGAAATATAGTTCAAATTCAATAAAAATCGACAAAAATACAGTTTCTAGCTAAAATTTGATGGTTTCGTTGCACTTTCCGAGCCCGTAGGGTATCTGAGTGGCTTAAAAGTACAAGAAAACACTTCAAAAGTGACGTTTCTGAAGAATTTTAACAGTTTTCTTGTATCTACGAACGCCAGAATGCATAAAATTGACCTAAACGTCTCCTTTTCCTATTCTGAGTCGATTCTGCATGCTTTAAGTGTGTTTGGTGGCTCAGAACCATCAAAAAACGTTGAAATATAGTTCAAATTCAATAAAAATCGACAAAAATACAGTTTCTAGCTAAAATTTGATGGTTTCGTTGCACTTTCCGAGCCCGTAGGGTATCTGAGTGGCTTAAAAGTACAAGAAAACACTTCAAAAGTGACGTTTCTGAAGAATTTTAACAGTTTTCTTGTATCTACGAACGCCAGAATGCATAAAATTGACCTAAACGTCTCCTTTTCCTATTCTGAGTCGATTCTGCATGCTTTAAGTGTGTTTGGTGGCTCAGAACCATCAAAAAACGTTGAAATATAGTTCAAATTCAATAAAAATCGACAAAAATACAGTTTCTAGCTAAAATTTGATGGTTTCGTTGCACTTTCCGAGCCCGTAGGGTATCTGAGTGGCTTAAAAGTACAAGAAAACACTTCAAAAGTGACGTTTCTGAAGAATTTTAACAGTTTTCTTGTATCTACGAACGCCAGAATGCATAAAATTGACCTAAACGTCTCCTTTTCCTATTCTGAGTCGATTCTGCATGCTTTAAGTGTGTTTGGTGGCTCAGAACCATCAAAAAACGTTGAAATATAGTTCAAATTCAATAAAAATCGACAAAAATACAGTTTCTAGCTAAAATTTGATGGTTTCGTTGCACTTTCCGAGCCCGTTGGGTATCTGAGTGGCTTAAAAGTACAAGAAAACACTTCAAAAGTGACGTTTCTGAAGAATTTTAACAGTTTTCTTGTATCTACGAACGCCAGAATGCATAAAATTGACCTAAACGTCTCCTTTTCCTATTCTGAGTCGATTCTGCATGCTTTAAGTGTGTTTGGTGGCTCAGAACCATCAAAAAACGTTGAAATATAGTTCAAATTCAATAAAAATCGACAAAAATACAGTTTCTAGCTAAAATTTGATGGTTTCGTTGCACTTTCCGAGCCCGTTGGGTATCTGAGTGGCTTAAAAGTACAAGAAAACACTTCAAAAGTGACGTTTCTGAAGAATTTTAACAGTTTTCTTGTATCTACGAACGCCAGAATGCATAAAATTGACCTAAACGTCTCCTTTTCCTATTCTGAGTCGATTCTGCATGCTTTAAGTGTGTTTGGTGGCTCAGAACCATCAAAAAACGTTGAAATATAGTTCAAATTCAATAAAAATCGACAAAAATACAGTTTCTAGCTAAAATTTGATGGTTTCGTTGCACTTTCCGAGCCCGTAGGGTATCTGAGTGGCTTAAAAGTACAAGAAAACACTTCAAAAGTGACGTTTCTGAAGAATTTTAACAGTTTTCTTGTATCTACGAACGCCAGAATGCATAAAATTGACCTAAACGTCTCCTTTTCCTATTCTGAGTCGATTCTGCATGCTTTAAGTGCGTTTGGTGGCTCAGAACCATCAAAAAACGTTGAAATATAGTTCAAATTCAATAAAAATCGACAAAAATACAGTTTCTAGCTAAAATTTGATGGTTTCGTTGCACTTTCCGAGCCCGTAGGGTATCTGAGTGGCTTAAAAGTACAAGAAAACACTTCAAAAGTGACGTTTCTGAAGAATTTTAACAGTTTTCTTGTATCTACGAACGCCAGAATGCATAAAATTGACCTAAACGTCTCCTTTTCCTATTCTGAGTCGATTCTGCATGCTTTAAGTGTGTTTGGTGGCTCAGAACCATCAAAAAACGTTGAAATATAGTTCAAATTCAATAAAAATCGACAAAAATACCGTTTCTAGCTAAAATTTGATGGTTTCGTTGCACTTTCCGAGCCCGTAGGGTATCTGAGTGGCTTAATATTACAAGAAAACACTTCAAAAGTGACGTTTCTGAAGAATTTTAACAGTTTTCTTGTATCTACGAACGCCAGAATGCATAAAATTTACCTAAACGTCTCCTTTTCCTATTCTGAGTCGATTCTGCATGCTTTAAGTGTGTTTGGTGGCTCAGAACCATCAAAAAACGTTGAAATATAGTTCAAATTCAATAAAAATCGACAAAAATACAGTTTCTAGCTAAAATTTGATGGTTTCGTTGCACTTTCCGAGCCCGTAGGGTATCTGAGTGGCTTAAAAGTACAAGAAAACACTTCAAAAGTGACGTTTCTGAAGAATTTTAACAGTTTTCTTGTATCTACGAACGCCAGAATGCATAAAATTGACCTAAACGTCTCCTTTTCCTATTCTGAGTCGATTCTGCATGCTTTAAGTGTGTTTGGTGGCTCAGAACCATCAAAAAACGTTGAAATATAGTTCAAATTCAATAAAAATCGACAAAAATACAGTTTCTAGCTAAAATTTGATGGTTTCGTTGCACTTTCCGAGCCCGTAGGGTATCTGAGTGGCTTAAAAGTACAAGAAAACACTTCAAAAGTGACGTTTCTGAAGAATTTTACCAGTTTTCTTGTATCTACGAACGCCAGAATGCATAAAATTGAACTAAACGTCTCCTTTTCCTATTCTGAGTCGATTCTGCATGCTTTAAGTGTGTTTGGTGGCTCAGAACCATCAAAAAACGTTGAAATATAGTTCAAATTCAATAAAAATCGACAAAAATACAGTTTCTAGCTAAAATTTGATGGTTTCGTTGCACTTTCCGAGCCCGTAGGGTATCTGAGTGGCTTAAAAGTACAAGAAAACACTTCAAAAGTGACGTTTCTGAAGAATTTTACCAGTTTTCTTGTATCTACGAACGCCAGAATGCATAAAATTGACCTAAACGTCTCCTTTTCCTATTCTGAGTCGATTCTGCATGCTTTAAGTGTGTTTGGTGGCTCAGAACCATCAAAAAACGTTGAAATATAGTTCAAATTCAATAAAAATCGACAAAAATACAGTTTCTAGCTAAAATTTGATGGTTTCGTTGCACTTTCCGAGCCCGTAGGGTATCTGAGTGGCTTAAAAGTACAAGAAAACACTTCAAAAGTGACGTTTCTGAAGAATTTTAACAGTTTTCTTGTATCTACGAACGCCAGAATGCATAAAATTGACCTAAACGTCTCCTTTTCCTATTCTGAGTCGATTCTGCATGCTTTAAGTGTGTTTGGTGGCTCAGAACCATCAAAAAACGTTGAAATATACACTGCGTTTCAAATAAAATGCACCACCTAGAAGGAGTAGGCGTAGAATGTTGAAATTTGGTGGAGAAGACTATTGCATATAGACAAACATTTGATTAAAATTTCAAAGAAAAAATAAAATGCCTAACACAAGAAATGTTAATAATGTGATAAAATTCCACGTGCGCGAATACAAGACTGTATTCTTCTAGGCATGCTTAAAATGAGATGATCTATTGCCTGTCGGGGTATCTCATTCCAGGCATTTTGAATTTGTTGTAGCAATTCTTCCAAAGTCTTTGGAGGATGTGATAAATTGCGCAGCCTTCTATGCATTAAATCCTATACATTTTCGATTGTTGATAAATCTGGTAATCGGGCAGGCCAGGGTAAGATAATGACATTATTTTCTTCAAACACTCTTTAAGTTAATATGGTCATATGTGGCCACGCATTATCTTGTTGAAAAGATGTTCTTCGACGGTTCTAGAGGTAAGGAAAAATAATTTGATTTAACACGTTATCGATGCAATGCCGGGCATTTAGCGTACCTGGAATGAACACTAAGGGGGTACTTCAACAGATGTGTATACCACCCCATATCATTACTCCAGGTGTTAGAGCGGTATGACGTCTCTGTACAAATTCCAGATTTTACGTTTGGCCTCGAGGCCTTCGAACACGTATGCGTCCATCAGAGTACCACAAACAAAACCTAGACTCGTTTCTAAACATTATGACATTCCACTATTACAGCCATTGCTGCCTGTCTTGGTACCAGTGAAGCCTGGTAGTTTTGTGTTCTTGTGGTAAGGGAAGTTTACAGTTTGGACCATAAGATCTCAAGCCAAAGGAACGAATTTGGCGGTAGATGGTACTCCTCGGATTCTGTGCCCAATTGCTGTCATCCAGTCCATCCCGACTGATCGATATGGTTACCAAGGGTATTGAATAACACTTCTTTTTAGCAAGTGATCTTCGCGTTCTTGGGTGACTCTGAAATGGTCGGTACCCCTGCGACACATTTGTAGCTCTTCATTGTTCCATTCTCGACTTGTTCTTAATATCGTAGAATGCGTTGGGTCTAGTTTTCTGGTGATTTCCCGAAATGGTAAACCAGCCTCATGCAACCCAATAATTCGCCCTCTTTCAATAGGTGTTATCTGTTGAAAATTACCTCGTGTGCGAACTCGTAGCATTTTTGCAAGCACAATCATGGCAAATGTCAAGTCAAATTGCAAAAGAATCTTACTCAAGTGTCTTTAAAATATAATAAAAAAATTAATAAAAATCGAATAACACCCGGTATATTTTCTAAACAAATTATAGTTTTTAATTCAAATTTTAATCAAATGTTTGTCTATATGCAGCAGTCTTTTCCACTAAATTTCAACATTCTACGCCTACTCCTTCTAGATGGTGCATTTTATTTGAAACGCAGTGTAGTTCAAATTCAATAAAAATCGACAAAAATACAGTTTCTAGCTAAAATTTGATGGTTTCGTTGCACTTTCCGAGCCCGTAGGGTATCTGAGTGGCTTAAAAGTACAAGAAAACACTTCAAAAGTGACGTTTCTGAAGAATTTTAACAGTTTTCTTGTATCTACGAACGCCAGAATGCATAAAATTGACCTAAACGTCTCCTTTTCCTATTCTGAGTCGATTCTGCATGCTTTAAGTGTGTTTGGTGGCTCAGAACCATCAAAAAACGTTCAAATATAGTTCAAATTCAATAAAAATCGACAAAAATACAGTTTCTAGCTAAAATTTGATGGTTTCGTTGCACTTTCCGAGCCCGTAGGGTATCTGAGTGGCTTAAAAGTACAAGAAAACACTTCAAAAGTGACGTTTCTGAAGAATTTTAACAGTTTTCTTGTATCTACGAACGCCAGAATGCATAAAATTGACCTAAACGTCTCCTTTTCCTATTCTGAGTCGATTCTACATGCTTTAGGTGTGTTTGGTGGCTCAGAACCATCAAAAAACGTTGAAATATAGTTCAAATTCAATAAAAATCGACAAAAATACAGTTTCTAGCTAAAATTTGATGGTTTCGTTGCACTTTCCGAGCCCGTAGGGTATCTGAGTGGCTTAAAAGTACAAGAAAACACTTCAAAAGTGACGTTTCTGAAGAATTTTAACAGTTTTCTTGTATCTACGAACGCCAGAATGCATAAAATTGACCTAAACGTCTCCTTTTCCTATTCTGAGTCGATTCTGCATGCTTTAAGTTTGTTTGGTGGCTCAGAACCATCAAAAAACGTTGAAATATAGTTCAAATTCAATAAAAATCGACAAAAATACAGTTTCTAGCTAAAATTTGATGGTTTCGTTGCACTTTCCGAGCCCGTAGGGTATCTGAGTGGCTTAAAAGTACAAGAAAACACTTCAAAAGTGACGTTTCTGAAGAATTTTAACAGTTTTCTTGTATCTACGAACGCCAGAATGCATAAAATTGACCTAAACGTCTCCTTTTCCTATTCTGAGTCGATTCTGCATGCTTTAAGTGTGTTTGGTGGCTCAGAACCATCAAAAAACGTTGAAATATAGTTCAAATTCAATAAAAACCGACAAAAATACAGTTTCTAGCTAAAATTTGATGGTTTCGTTGCACTTTCCGAGCCCGTTGGGTATCTGAGTGGCTTAAAAGTACAAGAAAACACTTCAAAAGTGACGTTTCTGAAGAATTTTAACAGTTTTCTTGTATCTACGAACGCCAGAATGCATAAAATTGACCTAAACGTCTCCTTTTCCTATTCTGAGTCGATTCTGCATGCTTTAAGTGTGTTTGGTGGCTCAGAACCATCAAAAAACGTTGAAATATAGTTCAAATTCAATAAAAATCGACAAAAATACAGTTTCTAGCTAAAATTTTATGGTTTCGTTGCACTTTCCGAGCCCGTAGGTTATCTGAGTGGCTTAAAAGTACAAGAAAACACTTCAAAAGTGACGTTTCTGAAGAATTTTAACAGTTTTCTTGTATCTACGAACGCCAGAATGCATAAAATTGACCTAAACGTCTCCTTTTCCTATTCTGAGTCGATTCTGCATGCTTTAAGTGTGTTTGGTGGCTCAGAACCATCAAAAAACGTTGAAATATAGTTCAAATTCAATAAAAATCGACAAAAATACAGTTTCTAGCTAAAATTTGATGGTTTCGTTGCACTTTCCGAGCCCGTAGGGTATCTGAGTTCCTTAAAAGTACAAGAAAACACTTCAAAAGTGACGTTTCTGAAGAATTTTAACAGTTTTCTTGTATCTACGAACGCCAGAATGCATAAAATTGACCTAAACGTCTCCTTTTCCTATTCTGAGTCGATTCTGCATGCTTTAAGTGTGTTTGGTGGCTCAGAACCATCAAAAAACGTTGAAATATAGTTCAAATTCAATAAAAATCGACAAAAATACAGTTTCTAGCTAAAATTTTATGGTTTCGTTGCACTTTCCGAGCCCGTAGGGTATCTGAGTGGCTTAAAAGTACAAGAAAACACTTCAAAAGTGACGTTTCTGAAGAATTTTAACAGTTTTCTTGTATCTACGAACGCCAGAATGCATAAAATTGACCTAAACGTCTCCTTTTCCTATTCTGAGTCGATTCTGCATGCTTTAAGTGTGTTTGGTGGCTCAGAACCATCAAAAAACGTTGAAATATAGTTCAAATTCAATAAAAATCGACAAAAATACAGTTTCTAGCTAAAATTTGATGGTTTGGTTGCACTTTCCGAGCCCGTAGGGTATCTGAGTGGCTTAAAAGTACAAGAAAACACTTCAAAAGTGACGTTTCTGAAGAATTTTAACAGTTTTCTTGTATCTACGAACGCCAGAATGCATAAAATTGACCTAAACGTCTCCTTTTCCTATTCTGAGTCGATTCTGCATGCTTTAAGTGTGTTTGGTGGTTCAGAACCATCAAAAAACGTTGAAATATAGTTCAAATTCAATAAAAATCGACAAAAATACAGTTTCTAGCTAAAATTTGATGGTTTCGTTGCACTTTCCGAGCCCGTAGGGTATCTGAGTGGCTTAAAAGTACAAGAAAACACTTCAAAAGTGACGTTTCTGAAGAATTTTAACAGTTTTCTTGTATCTACGAACGCCAGAATGCATAAAATTGACCTAAACGTCTCCTTTTCCTATTCTGAGTCGATTCTGCATGCTTTAAGTGTGTTTGGTGGCTCAGAACCAACAAAAAACGTTGAAATATAGTTCAAATTCAATAAAAATCGACAAAAATACAGTTTCTAGCTAAAATTTGATGGTTTCGTTGCACTTTCCGAGCCCGTAGGGTATCTGAGTGGCTTAAAAGTACAAGAAAACACTTCAAAAGTGACGTTTCTGAAGAATTTTAACAGTTTTCTTGTATCTACGAACGCCAGAATGCATAAAATTGACCTAAACGTCTCCTTTTCCTATTCTGAGTCGATTCTGCATGCTTTAAGTGTGTTTGGTGGCTCAGAACCATCAAAAAACGTTGAAATATAGTTCAAATTCAATAAAAATCGACAAAAATACAGTTTCTAGCTAAAATTTGATGGTTTCGTTGCACTTTCCGAGCCCGTAGGGTATCTGAGTGGCTTAAAAGTACTAGAAAACACTTCAAAAGTGACGTTTCTGAAGAATTTTAACAGTTTTCTTGTATCTACGAACGCCAGAATGCATAAAATTGACCTAAACGTCTCCTTTTCCTATTCTGAGTCGATTCTGCATGCTTTAAGTGTGTTTGGTGGCTCAGAACCATCAAAAAACGTTGAAATATAGTTCAAATTCAATAAAAATCGACAAAAATACAGTTTCTAGCTAAAATTTGATGGTTTCGTTGCACTTTCCGAGCCCATAGGGTATCTGAGTGGCTTAAAAGTACAAGAAAACACTTCAAAAGTGACGTTTCTGAAGAATTTTAACAGTTTTCTTGTATCTACGAACGCCAGAATGCATAAAATTGACCTAAACGTCTCCTTTTCCTATTCTGAGTCGATTCTGCATGCTTTAAGTGTGTTTGGTGGCTCAGAACCATCATAAAACGTTGAAATATAGTTCAAATTCAATAAAAATCAACAAAAATACAGTTTCTAGCTAAAATTTGATGGTTTCGTTGCACTTTCCGAGCCCGTAGGGTATCTGAGTGGCTTAAAAGTACAAGAAAACACTTCAAAAGTGACGTTTCTGAAGAATTTTAACAGTTTTCTTGTATCTACGAACGCCAGAATGCATAAATTTGACCTAAACGTCTCCTTTTCCTATTCTGAGTCGATTCTGCATGCTTTAAGTGTGTTTGGTGGCTCAGAACCATCAAAAAACGTTGAAATATAGTTCAAATTCAATAAAAATCGACAAAAATACAGTTTCTAGCTAAAATTTGATGGTTTCGTTGCACTTTCCGAGCCCGTAGGGTATCTGAGTGGCTTAAAAGTACAAGAAAACACTTCAAAAGTGACGTTTCTGAAGAATTTTAACAGTTTTCTTGTATCTACGAACGCCAGAATGCATAAAATTGACCTAAACGTCTCCTTTTCCTATTCTGAGTCGATTCTGCATGCTTTAAGTGTGTTTGGTGGCTCAGAACCATCAAAAAACGTTGAAATATAGTTCAAATTCAATAAAAATCGACAAAAATACAGTTTCTAGCTAAAATTTGATGGTTTCGTTGCACTTTCCGAGCCCGTAGGGTATCTGAGTGGCTTAAAAGTACAAGAAAACACTTCAAAAGTGACGTTTCTGAAGAATTTTAACAGTTTTCTTGTATCTACGAACGCCAGAATGCATAAAATTGACCTAAACGTCTCCTTTTCCTATTCTGAGTCGATTCTGCATGCTTTAAGTGTGTTTGGTGGCTCAGAACCATCAAAAAACGTTGAAATATAGTTCAAATTCAATAAAAATCGACAAAAATACAGTTTCTAGCTAAAATTTGATGGTTTCGTTGCACTTTCCGAGCCCGTAGGGTATCTTAGTGGCTTAAAAGTACAAGAAAACACTTCAAAAGTGACGTTTCTGAAGAATTTTAACAGTTTTCTTGTATCTACGAACGCCAGAATGCATAAAATTGACCTAAACGTCTCCTTTTCCTATTCTGAGTCGATTCTGCATGCTTTAAGTGTGTTTGGTGGCTCAGAACCATCAAAAAACGTTGAAATATAGTTCAAATTCAACAAAAATCGACAAAAATACAGTTTCTAGCTAAAATTTGATGGTTTCGTTGCACTTTCCGAGTCCGTAGGGTATCTGAGTGGCTTAAAAGTACAAGAAAACACTTCAAAAGTGACGTTTCTGAAGAATTCTAACAGTTTTCTTGTATCTACGAACGCCAGAATGCATAAAATTGACCTAAACGTCTCCTTTTCCTATTCTGAGTCGATTCTGCATGCTTTAAGTGTGTTTGGTGGCTCAGAACCATCAAAAAACGTTGAAATATAGTTCAAATTCAATAAAAATTGACAAAAATACAGTTTCTAGCTAAAATTTGATGGTTTCGTTGCACTTTCCGACCCCGTAGGGTATCTGAGTGGCTTAAAAGTACAAGAAAACACTTCAAAAGTGACGTTTCTGAAGAATTTTAACAGTTTTCTTGTATCTACGAACGCCAGAATGCATAAAATTGACTAAACGTCTCCTTTTCCTATTCTGAGTCGATTCTGCATGCGTTAAGTGTGTTTGGTGGCTCAGAACCATCAAAAAACGTTGAAATATAGTTCAAATTCAATAAAAATCGACAAAAATACAGTTTCTAGCTAAAATTTGATGGTTTCGTTGCACTTTCCGAGCCCGTATGGTATCTGAGTGGCTTAAAAGTACAAGAAAACACTTCAAAAGTGACGTTTCTGAAGAATTTTAACAGTTTTCTTGTATCCACGAACGCCAGAATGCATAAAATTGACCTAAACGTCTCCTTTTCCTATTCTGAGTCGATTCTGCATGCTTTAAG
This sequence comes from Zophobas morio, assembly GCF_036711695.1. NCBI lineage: Eukaryota > Metazoa > Arthropoda > Insecta > Coleoptera > Tenebrionidae > Zophobas > Zophobas morio. The sequence goes on along the minus strand of NW_026972243.1, from coordinate 21,489 downwards.
TGTGTTTGGTGGCTCAGAACCATCAAAAAACGTTGAAATATAGTTCAAATTCAATAAAAATCGACAAAAATACAGTTTCTAGCTAAAATTTGATGGTTTCGTTGCACTTTCCGAGCCCGTAGGGTATCTGAGTGGCTTAAAAGTACAAGAAAACACTTCAAAAGTGACGTTTCTGAAGAATTTTAACAGTTTTCTTGTATCTACGAACGCCAGAATGCATAAAATTGACCTAAACGTCTCCTTTTCCTATTCTGAGTCGATTCTGCATGCTTTAAGTGTGTTTGGTGGCTCAGAACCATCAAAAAACGTTGAAATATAGTTCAAATTCAATAAAAATCGACAAAAATACAGTTTCTAGCTAAAATTTGATGGTTTCGTTGCACTTTCCGAGCCCGTAGGGTATCTGAGTGGCTTAAAAGTACAAGAAAACACTTCAAAAGTGACGTTTCTGAAGAATTTTAACAGTTTTCTTGTATCTACGAACGACAGAATGCATAAAATTGACCTAAACGTCTCCTTTTCCTATTCTGAGTCGATTCTGCATGCTTTAAGTGTGTTTGGTGGCTCAGAACCATCAAAAAACGTTGAAATATAGTTCAAATTCAATAAAAATCGACAAAAATACAGTTTCTAGCTAAAATTTGATGGTTTCGTTGCACTTTCCGAGCCCGTAGGGTATCTGAGTGGCTTAAAAGTACAAGAAAACACTTCAAAAGTGACGTTTCTGAAGAATTTTAACAGTTTTCTTGTATCTACGAACGCCAGAATGCATAAAATTGACCTAAACGTCTCCTTTTCCTATTCTGAGTCGATTCTGCATGCTTTAAGTGTGTTTGGTGGCTCAGAACCATCAAAAAACGTTGAAATATAGTTCAAATTCAATAAAAATCGACAAAAATACAGTTTCTAGCTAAAATTTGATGGTTTCGTTGCACTTTCCGAGCCCGTAGGGTATCTGAGTGGCTTAAAAGTACAAGAAAACACTTCAAAAGTGACGTTTCTGAAGAATTTTAACAGTTTTCTTGTATCTACGAACGCCAGAATGCATAAAATTGACCTAAACTTCTCCTTTTCCTATTCTGAGTCGATTCTGCATGCTTTAAGTGTGTTTGGTGGCTCAGAACCATCAAAAAACGTTGAAATATAGTTCAAATTCAATAAAAATCGACAAAAATACAGTTTCTAGCTAAAATTTGATGGTTTCGTTGCACTTTCCGAGCCCGTAGGGTATCTGAGTGGCTTAAAAGTACAAGAAAACACTTCAAAAGTGACGTTTCTGAAGAATTTTAACAGTTTTCTTGTATCTACGAACGCCAGAATGCATAAAATTGACCTAAACGTCTCCTTTTCCTATTCTGAGTCGATTCTGCATGCTTTAAGTGTGTTTGGTGGCTCAGAACCATCAAAAAACGTTGAAATATAGTTCAAATTCAATAAAAATCGACAAAAATACAGTTTCTAGCTAAAATTTGATGGTTTCGTTGCACTTTCCGAGCCCGTAGGGTATCTGAGTGGCTTAAAAGTACAAGAAAACACTTCAAAAGTGACGTTTCTGAAGAATTTTAACAGTTTTCTTGTATCTACGAACGCCAGAATGCATAAAATTGACCTAAACGTCTCCTTTTCCTATTCTGAGTCGATTCTGCATGCTTTAAGTGTGTTTGGTGGCTCAGAACCATCAAAAAACGTTGAAATATAGTTCAAATTCAGTAAAAATCGACAAAAATACAGTTTCTAGCTAAAATTTGATGGTTTCGTTGCACTTTCCGAGCCCGTAGGGTATCTGAGTGGCTTAAAAGTACAAGAAAACACTTCAAAAGTGACGTTTCTGAAGAATTTTAACAGTTTTCTTGTATCTACGAACGCCAGAATGCATAAAATTGACCTAAACGTCTCCTTTTCCTATTCTGAGTCGATTCTGCATGCTTTAAGTGTGTTTGGTGGCTCAGAACCATCAAAAAACGTTGAAATATAGTTCAAATTCAATAAAAATCGACAAAAATACAGTTTCTAGCTAAAATTTGATGGTTTCGTTGCACTTTCCGAGCCCGTTGGGTATCTGAGTGGCTTAAAAGTACAAGAAAACACTTCAAAAGTGACGTTTCTGAAGAATTTTAACAGTTTTCTTGTATCTACGAACGCCAGAATGCATAAAATTGACCTAAACGTCTCCTTTTCCTATTCTGAGTCGATTCTGCATGCTTTAAGTGTGTTTGGTGGCTCAGAACCATCAAAAAACGTTGAAATATAGTTCAAATTCAATAAAAATCGACAAAAATACAGTTTCTAGCTAAAATTTGATGGTTTCGTTGCACTTTCCGAGCCCGTAGGGTATCTGAGTGGCTTAAAAGTACAAGAAAACACTTCAAAAGTGACGTTTCTGAAGAATTTTAACAGTTTTCTTGTATCTACGAACGCCAGAATGCATAAAATTGACCTAAACGTCTCCTTTTCCTATTCTGAGTCGATTCTGCATGCTTTAAGTGTGTTTGGTGGCTCAGAACCATCAAAAAACGTTGAAATATAGTTCAAATTCAATAAAAATCGATAAAAATACAGTTTCTAGCTAAAATTTGATGGTTTCGTTGCACTTTCCGAGCCCGTAGGGTATCTGAGTGGCTTAAAAGTACAAGAAAACACTTCAAAAGTGACGTTTCTGAAGAATTTTAACAGTTTTCTTGTATCTACGAACGCCAGAATGCATAAAATTGACCTAAACGTCTCCTTTTCCTATTCTGAGTCGATTCTGCATGCTTTAAGTGTGTTTGGTGGCTCAGAACCATCAAAAAACGTTGAAATATAGTTCAAATTCAATAAAAATCGACAAAAATACAGTTTCTAGCTAAAATTTGATGGTTTCGTTGCACTTTCCGAGCCCGTAGGGTATCTGAATGGCTTAAAAGTACAAGAAAACACTTCAAAAGTGACGTTTCTGAAGAATTTTAACAGTTTTCTTGTATCTACGAACGCCAGAATGCATAAAATTGACCTAAACGTCTCCTTTTCCTATTCTGAGTCGATTCTGCATGCTTTAAGTGTGTTTGGTGGCTCAGAACCATCAAAAAACGTTGAAATATAGTTCAAATTCAATAAAAATCGACAAAAATACAGTTTCTAGCTAAAATTTGATGGTTTCGTTGCACTTTCCGAGCCCGTAGGGTATCTGAGTGGCTTAAAAGTACAAGAAAACACTTCAAAAGTGACGTTTCTGAAGAATTTTAACAGTTTTCTTGTATCTACGAACGCCAGAATGCATAAAATTGACCTAAACGTCTCCTTTTCCTATTCTGAGTCGATTCTGCATGCTTTAAGTGTGTTTGGTGGCTCAGAACCATCAAAAAACGTTGAAATATAGTTCAAATTCAATAAAAATCGATAAAAATACAATTTCTAGCTAAAATTTGATGGTTTCGTTGCACTTTCCGAGCCCGTAGGGTATCTGAGTGGCTTAAAAGTACAAGAAAATACTTCAAAAGTGACGTTTCTGAAGAATTTTAACAGTTTTCTTGTATCTACGAACGCCAGAATGCATAAAATTGACCTAAACGTCTCCTTTTCCTATTCTGAGTCGATTCTGCATGCTTTAAGTGTGTTTGGTGGCTCAGAACCATCAAAAAACTTTGAAATATAGTTCAAATTCAATAAAAATCGACAAAAATACAGTTTCTAGCTAAAATTTGATGGTTTCGTTGCACTTTCCGAGCCCGTAGGGTATCTGAGTGGCTTAAAAGTACAAGAAAACACTTCAAAAGTGACGTTTCTGAAGAATTTTAACAGTTTTCTTGTATCTACGAACGCCAGAATGCATAAAATTGACCTAAACGTCTCCTTTTCCTATTCTGAGTCGATTCTGCATGCTTTAAGTGTGTTTGGTGGCTCAGAACCATCAAAAAACGTTGAAATATAGTTCAAATTCAATAAAAATCGACAAAAATACAGTTTCTAGCTAAAATTTGATGGTTTCGTTGCACTTTCCGAGCCCGAAGGGTATCTGAGTGGCTTAAAAGTACAAGAAAACACTTCAAAAGTGACGTTTCTGAAGAATTTTAACAGTTTTCTTGTATCTACGAACGCCAGAATGCATAAAATTGACCTAAACGTCTCCTTTTCCTATTCTGAGTCGATTCTGCATGCTTTAAGTGTGTTTGGTGGCTCAGAACCATCAAAAAACGTTGAAATATAGTTCAAATTCAATAAAAATCGACAAAAATACAGTTTCTAGCTAAAATTTGATGGTTTCGTTGCACTTTCCGAGCCCGTAGGGTATCTGAGTGGCTTAAAAGTACAAGAAAACACTTCAAAAGTGACGTTTCTGAAGAATTTTAACAGTTTTCTTGTATCTACGAACGCCAGAATGCATAAAATTGACCTAAACGTCTGCTTTTCCTATTCTGAGTCGATTCTGCATGCTTTAAGTGTGTTTGGTGGCTCAGAACCATCAAAAAACGTTGAAATATAGTTCAAATTCAATAAAAATCGACAAAAATACAGTTTCTAGCTAAAATTTGATGGTTTCGTTGCACTTTCCGAGCCCGTAGGGTATCTGAGTGGCTTAAAAGTACAAGAAAACACTTCAAAAGTGACGTTTCTGAAGAATTTTAACAGTTTTCTTGTATCTACGAACGCCAGAATGCATAAAATTGACCTAAACGTCTCCTTTTCCTATTCGGAGTCGATTCTGCATGCTTTAAGTGTGTTTGGTGGCTCAGAACCATCAAAAAACGTTGAAATATAGTTCAAATTCAATAAAAATCGACAAAAATACAGTTTCTAGCTAAAATTTGATGGTTTCGTTGCACTTTCCGAGCCCGTAGGGTATCTGAGTGGCTTAAAAGTACAAGAAAACACTTCAAAAGTGACGTTTCTGAAGAATTTTAACAGTTTTCTTGTATCTACGAACGCCAGAATGCATAAAATTGACCTAAACGTCTCCTTTTCCTATTCTGAGTCGATTCTGCATGCTTTAAGTGTGTTTGGTGGCTCAGAACCATCAAAAAACGTTGAAATATAGTTCAAATTCAATAAAAATCGACAAAAATACAGTTTCTAGCTAAAATTTGATGGTTTCGTTGCACTTTCCGAGCCCGTAGGGTATCTGAGTGGCTTAAAAGTACAAGAAAACACTTCAAAAGTGACGTTTCTAAGAATTTTAACAGTTTTCTTGTATCTACGAACGCCAGAATGCATAAAATTGACCTAAACGTCTCCTTTTCCTATTCTGAGTCGATTCTGCATGCTTTAAGTGTGTTTGGTGGCTCAGAACCATCAAAAAACGTTGAAATATAGTTCAAATTCAATAAAAATCGATAAAAATACAGTTTCTAGCTAAAATTTGATGGTTTCGTTGCACTTTCCGAGCCCGTAGGGTATCTGAGTGGCTTAAAAGTACAAGAAAACACTTCAAAAGTGACGTTTCTGAAGAATTTTAACAGTTTTCTTGTATCTACGAACGCCAGAATGCATAAAATTGACCTAAACGTCTCCTTTTCCTATTCTGAGTCGATTCTGCATGCTTTAAGTGTGTTTGGTGGCTCAGAACCATCAAAAAACGTTGAAATATAGTTCAAATTCAATAAAAATCGACAAAAATACAGTTTCTAGCTAAAATTTGATGGTTTCGTTGCACTTTCCGAGCCCGTAGGGTATCTGAGTGGCTTAAAAGTACAAGAAAACACTTCAAAAGTGACGTTTCTGAAGAATTTTAACAGTTTTCTTGTATCTACGAACGCCAGAATGCATAAAATTGACCTAAACGTCTCCTTTTCCTATTCTGAGTCGATTCTGCATGCTTTAAGTGTGTTTGGTGGCTCAGAACCATCAAAAAACGTTGAAATATAGTTCAAATTCAATAAAAATCGACAAAAATACAGTTTCTAGCTAAAATTTGATGGTTTCGTTGCACTTTCCGAGCCCGTAGGGTATCTGAGTGGCTTAAAAGTACAAGAAAACACTTCAAAAGTGACGTTTCTGAAGAATTTTAACAGTTTTCTTGTATCTACGAACGCCAGAATGCATAAAATTGACCTAAACGTCTCCTTTTCCTATTCTGAGTCGATTCTGCATGCTTTAAGTGTGTTTGGTGGCTCAGAACCATCAAAAAACGTTGAAATATAGTTCAAATTCAATAAAAATCGACAAAAATACAGTTTCTAGCTAAAATTTGATGGTTTCGTTGCACTTTCCGAGCCCGTAGGGTATCTGAGTGGCTTAAAAGTACAAGAAAACACTTCAAAAGTGACGTTTCTGAAGAATTTTAACAGTTTTCTTGTATCTACGAACGCCAGAATGCATAAAATTGACCTAAACGTCTCCTTTTCCTATTCTGAGTCGATTCTGCATGCTTTAAGTGTGTTTGGTGGCTCAGAACCATCAAAAAACGTTGAAATATAGTTCAAATTCAATAAAAATCGACTAAAAATACAGTTTCTAGCTAAAATTTGATGGTTTCGTTGCACTTTCCGAGCCCGTAGGGTATCTGAGTGGCTTAAAAGTACAAGAAAACACTTCAAAAGTGACGTTTCTGAAGAATTTTAACAGTTTTCTTGTATCTACGAACGCCAGAATGCATAAAATTGACCTAAACGTCTCCTTTTCCTATTCTGAGTCGATTCTGCATGCTTTAAGTGTGTTTGGTGGCTCAGAACCATCAAAAAACGTTGAAATATAGTTCAAATTCAATAAAAATCGACAAAAATACAGTTTCTAGCTAAAATTTGATGGTTTCGTTGCACTTTCCGAGCCCGTGGGGTATCTGAGTGGCTTAAAAGTACAAGAAAACACTTCAAAAGTGACGTTTCTGAAGAATTTTAACAGTTTTCTTGTATCTACGAACGCCAGAATGCATAAAATTGACCTAAACGTCTCCTTTTCCTATTCTGAGTCGATTCTGCATGCTTTAAGTGTGTTTGGTGGCTCAGAACCATCAAAAAACGTTGAAATATAGTTCAAATTCAATAAAAATCGACAAAAATACAGTTTCTAGCTAAAATTTGATGGTTTCGTTGCACTTTCCGAGCCCGTAGGGTATCTGAGTGGCTTAAAAGTACAAGAAAACACTTCAAAAGTGACGTTTCTGAAGAATTTTAACAGTTTTCTTGTATCTACGAACGCCAGAATGCATAAAATTGACCTAAACGTCTCCTTTTCCTATTCTGAGTCGATTCTGCATGCTTTAAGTGTGTTTGGTGGCTCAGAACCATCAAAAAACGTTGAAATATAGTTCAAATTCAATAAAAATCGACAAAAATACAGTTTCTAGCTAAAATTTGATGGTTTCGTTGCACTTTCCGAGCCCGTAGGGTATCTGAGTGGCTTAAAAGTACAAGAAAACACTTCAAAAGTGACGTTTCTGAAGAATTTTAACAGTTTTCTTGTATCTACGAACGCCAGAATGCATAAAATTGACCTAAACGTCTCCTTTTCCTATTCTGAGTCGATTCTGCATGCTTTAAGTGTGTTTGGTGGCTCAGAACCATCAAAAAACGTTGAAATATAGTTCAAATTCAATAAAAATCGACAAAAATACAGTTTCTAGCTAAAATTTGATGGTTTCGTTGCACTTTCCGAGCCCGTAGGGTATCTGAGTGGCTTAAAAGTACAAGAAAACACTTCAAAAGTGACGTTTCTGAAGAATTTTAACAGTTTTCTTGTATCTACGAACGCCAGAATGCATAAAATTGACCTAAACGTCTCCTTTTCCTATTCTGAGTCGATTCTGCATGCTTTAAGTGTGTTTGGTGGCTCAGAACCATCAAAAAACGTTGAAATATAGTTCAAATTCAATAAAAATCGACAAAAATACAGTTTCTAGCTAAAATTTGATGGTTTCGTTGCACTTTCCGAGCCCGTAGGGTATCTGAGTGGCTTAAAAGTACAAGAAAACACTTCAAAAGTGACGTTTCTGAAGAATTTTAACAGTTTTCTTGTATCTACGAACGCCAGAATGCATAAAATTGACCTAAACGTCTCCTTTTCCTATTCTGAGTCGATTCTGCATGCTTTAAGTGTGTTTGGTGGCTCAGAACCATCAAAAAACGTTGAAATATAGTTCAAATTCAATAAAAATCGACAAAAATACAGTTTCTAGCTAAAATTTGATGGTTTCGTTGCACTTTCCGAGCCCGTAGGGTATCTGAGTGGCTTAAAAGTACAAGAAAACACTTCAAAAGTGACGTTTCTGAAGAATTTTAACAGTTTTCTTGTATCTACGAACGCCAGAATGCATAAAATTGACCTAAACGTCTCCTTTTCCTATTCTGAGTCGATTCTGCATGCTTTAAGTGTGTTTGGTGGCTCAGAACCATCAAAAAACGTTGAAATATAGTTCAAATTCAATAAAAATCGACAAAAATACAGTTTCTAGCTAAAATTTGATGGTTTCGTTGCACTTTCCGAGCCCGTAGGGTATCTGAGTGGCTTAAAAGTACAAGAAAACACTTCAAAAGTGACGTTTCTGAAGAATTTTAACAGTTTTCTTGTATCTACGAACGCCAGAATGCATAAAATTGACCTAAACGTCTCCTTTTCCTATTCTGAGTCGATTCTGCATGCTTTAAGTGTGTTTGGTGGCTCAGAACCATCAAAAAACGTTGAAATATAGTTCAAATTCAATAAAAATCGACAAAAATACAGTTTCTAGCTAAAATTTGATGGTTTCGTTGCACTTTCCGAGCCCGTAGGGTATCTGAGTGGCTTAAAAGTACAAGAAAACACTTCAAAAGTGACGTTTCTGAAGAATTTTAACAGTTTTCTTGTATCTACGAACGCCAGAATGCATAAAATTGACCTAAACGTCTCCTTTTCCTATTCTGAGTCGATTCTGCATGCTTTAAGTGTGTTTGGTGGCTCAGAACCATCAAAAAACGTTGAAATATAGTTCAAATTCAATAAAAATCGACAAAAATACAGTTTCTAGCTAAAATTTGATGGTTTCGTTGCACTTTCCGAGCCCGTAGGGTATCTGAGTGGCTTAAAAGTACAAGAAAACACTTCAAAAGTGACGTTTCTGAAGAATTTTAACAGTTTTCTTGTATCTACGAACGCCAGAATGCATAAAATTGACCTAAACGTCTCCTTTTCCTATTCTGAGTCGATTCTGCATGCTTTAAGTGTGTTTGGTGGCTCAGAACCATCAAAAAACGTTGAAATATAGTTCAAATTCAATAAAAATCGACAAAAATACAGTTTCTAGCTAAAATTTGATGGTTTCGTTGCACTTTCCGAGCCCGTAGGGTATCTGAGTGGCTTAAAAGTACAAGAAAACACTTCAAAAGTGACGTTTCTGAAGAATTTTAACAGTTTTCTTGTATCTACGAACGCCAGAATGCATAAAATTGACCTAAACGTCTCCTTTTCCTATTCTGAGTCGATTCTGCATGCTTTAAGTGTGTTTGGTGGCTCAGAACCATCAAAAAACGTTGAAATATAGTTCAAATTCAATAAAAATCGACAAAAATACAGTTTCTAGCTAAAATTTGATGGTTTCGTTGCACTTTCCGAGCTCGTAGGGTATCTGAGTGGCTTAAAAGTACAAGAAAACACTTCAAAAGTGACGTTTCTGAAGAATTTTAACAGTTTTCTTGTATCTACGAACGCCAGAATGCATAAAATTGACCTAAACGTCTCCTTTTCCTATTCTGAGTCGATTCTGCATGCTTTAAGTGTGTTTGGTGGCTCAGAACCATCAAAAAACGTTGAAATATAGTTCAAATTCAATAAAAATCGACAAAAATACAGTTTCTAGCTAAAATTTGATGGTTTCGTTGCACTTTCCGAGCCCGTAGGGTATCTGAGTGGCTTAAAAGTACAAGAAAACACTTCAAAAGTGACGTTTCTGAAGAATTTTAACAGTTTTCTTGTATCTACGAACGCCAGAATGCATAAAATTGACCTAAACGTCTCCTTTTCCTATTCTGAGTCGATTCTGCATGCTTTAAGTGTGTTTGGTGGCTCAGAACCATCAAAAAACGTTGAAATATAGTTCAAATTCAATAAAAATCGACAAAAATACAGTTTCTAGCTAAAATTTGATGGTTTCGTTGCACTTTCCGAGCCCGTAGGGTATCTGAGTGGCTTAAAAGTACAAGAAAACACTTCAAAAGTGACGTTTCTGAAGAATTTTAACAGTTTTCTTGTATCTACGAACGCCAGAATGCATAAAATTGACCTAAACGTCTCCTTTTCCTATTCTGAGTCGATTCTGCATGCTTTAAGTGTGTTTGGTGGCTCAGAACCATCAAAAAACGTTGAAATATAGTTCAAATTCAATAAAAATCGACAAAAATACAGTTTCTAGCTAAAATTTGATGGTTTCGTTGCACTTTCCGAGCCCGTAGGGTATCTGAGTGGCTTAAAAGTACAAGAAAACACTTCAAAAGTGACGTTTCTGAAGAATTTTAACAGTTTTCTTGTATCTACGAACGCCAGAATGCATAAAATTGACCTAAACGTCTCCTTTTCCTATTCTGAGTCGATTCTGCATGCTTTAAGTGTGTTTGGTGGCTCAGAACCATCAAAAAACGTTGAAATATAGTTCAAATTCAATAAAAATCGACAAAAATACAGTTTCTAGCTAAAATTTGATGGTTTCGTTGCACTTTCCGAGCCCGTAGGGTATCTGAGTGGCTTAAAAGTACAAGAAAACACTTCAAAAGTGACGTTTCTGAAGAATTTTAACAGTTTTCTTGTATCTACGAACGCCAGAATGCATAAAATTGACCTAAACGTCTCCTTTTCCTATTCTGAGTCGATTCTGCATGCTTTAAGTGTGTTTGGTGGCTCAGAACCATCAAAAAACGTTGAAATATAGTTCAAATTCAATAAAAATCGACAAAAATACAGTTTCTAGCTAAAATTTGATGGTTTCGTTGCACTTTCCGAGCCCGTAGGGTATCTGAGTGGCTTAAAAGTACAAGAAAACACTTCAAAAGTGACGTTTCTGAAGAATTTTAACAGTTTTCTTGTATCTACGAACGCCAGAATGCATAAAATTGACCTAAACGTCTCCTTTTCCTATTCTGAGTCGATTCTGCATGCTTTAAGTGTGTTTGGTGGCTCAGAACCATCAAAAAACGTTGAAATATAGTTCAAATTCAATAAAAATCGACAAAAATACAGTTTCTAGCTAAAATTTGATGGTTTCGTTGCACTTTCCGAGCCCGTAGGGTATCTGAGTGGCTTAAAAGTACAAGAAAACACTTCAAAAGTGACGTTTCTGAAGAATTTTAACAGTTTTCTTGTATCTACGAACGCCAGAATGCATAAAATTGACCTAAACGTCTCCTTTTCCTATTCTGAGTCGATTCTGCATGCTTTAAGTGTGTTTGGTGGCTCAGAACCATCAAAAAACGTTGAAATATAGTTCAAATTCAATAAAAATCGACAAAAATACAGTTTCTAGCTAAAATTTGATGGTTTCGTTGCACTTTCCGAGCCCGTAGGGTATCTGAGTGGCTTAAAAGTACAAGAAAACACTTCAAAAGTGACGTTTCTGAAGAATTTTAACAGTTTTCTTGTATCTACGAACGCCAGAATGCATAAAATTGACCTAAACGTCTCCTTTTCCTATTCTGAGTCGATTCTGCATGCTTTAAGTGTGTTTGGTGGCTCAGAACCATCAAAAAACGTTGAAATATAGTTCAAATTCAATAAAAATCGACAAAAATACAGTTTCTAGCTAAAATTTGATGGTTTCGTTGCACTTTCCGAGCCCGTAGGGTATCTGAGTGGCTTAAAAGTACAAGAAAACACTTCAAAAGTGACGTTTCTGAAGAATTTTAACAGTTTTCTTGTATCTACGAACGCCAGAATGCATAAAATTGACCTAAACGTCTCCTTTTCCTATTCTGAGTCGATTCTGCATGCTTTAAGTGTGTTTGGTGGCTCAGAACCATCAAAAAACGTTGAAATATAGTTCAAATTCAATAAAAATCGACAAAAATACAGTTTCTAGCTAAAATTTGATGGTTTCGTTGCACTTTCCGAGCCCGTTGGGTATCTGAGTGGCTTAAAAGTACAAGAAAACACTTCAAAAGTGACGTTTCTGAAGAATTTTAACAGTTTTCTTGTATCTACGAACGCCAGAGTGCATAAAATTGACCTAAACGTCTCCTTTTCCTATTCTGAGTCGATTCTGCATGCTTTAAGTGTGTTTGGTGGCTCAGAACCATCAAAAAGTTGAAATATAGTTCAAATTCAATAAAAATCGACAAAAATACAGTTTCTAGCTAAAATTTGATGGTTTCGTTGCACTTTCCGAGCCCGTAGGGTATCTGAGTTGCTTAAAAGTACAAGAAAACACTTCAAAAGTGACGTTTCTGAAGAATTTTAAAAGTTTTCTTGTATCTACGAACGCCAGAATGCATAAAATTGACCTAAACGTCTCCTTTTCCTATTCTGAGTCGATTCTGCATGCTTTAAGTGTGTTTGGTGGCTCAGAACCATCAAAAAACGTTGAAATATAGTTCAAATTCAATAAAAATCGACAAAAATACAGTTTCTAGCTAAAATTTGATGGTTTCGTTGCACTTTCCGAGCCCGTAGGGTATCTGAGTGGCTGAAAAGTACAAGAAAACACTTCAAAAGTGACGTTTCTGAAGAATTTTAACAGTTTTCTTGTATCTACGAACGCCAGAATGCATAAAATTGACCTAAACGTCTCCTTTTCCTATTCTGAGTCGATTCTGCATGCTTTAAGTGTGTTTGGTGGCTCAGAACCATCAAAAAACGTTGAAATATATTTCAAATTCAATAAAAATCGACAAAAATACAGTTTCTAGCTAAAATTTGATGGTTTCGTTGCACTTTCCGAGCCCGTAGGGTATCTGAGTGGCTTAAAAGTACAAGAAAACACTTCAAAAGTGACGTTTCTGAAGAATTTTAACAGTTTTCTTGTATCTACGAACGCCAGAATGCATAAAATTGACCTAAACGTCTCCTTTTCCTATTCTGAGTCGATTCTGCATGCTTTAAGTGTGTTTGGTGGCTCAGAACCATCAAAAAACGTTGAAATATAGTTCAAATTCAATAAAAATCGACAAAAATACAGTTTCTAGCTAAAATTTGATGGTTTCGTTGCACTTTCCGAGCCCGTAGGGTATCTGAGTGGCTTAAAAGTACAAGAAAACACTTCAAAAGTGACGTTTCTGAAGAATTTTAACAGTTTTCTTGTATCTACGAACGCCAGAATGCATAAAATGGACCTAAACGTCTCCTTTTCCTATTCTGAGTCGATTCTGCATGCTTTAAGTGTGTTTGGTGGCTCAGAACCATCAAAAAACGTTGAAATATAGTTCAAATTCAATAAAAATCGACAAAAATACAGTTTCTAGCTAAAATTTGATGGTTTCGTTGCACTTTCCGAGCCCGTAGGGTATCTGAGTGGCTTAAAAGTACAAGAAAACACTTCAAAAGTGACGTTTCTGAAGAATTTTAACAGTTTTCTTGTATCTACGAACGCCAGAATGCATAAAATTGACCTAAACGTCTCCTTTTCCTATTCTGAGTCGATTCTGCATGCTTTAAGTGTGTTTGGTGGCTCAGAACCATCAAAAAACGTTGAAATATAGTTCAAATTCAATAAAAATCGACAAAAATACAGTTTCTAGCTAAAATTTGATGGTTTCGTTGCACTTTCCGAGCCCGTAGGGTATCTGAGTGGCTTAAAAGTACAAGAAAACACTTCAAAAGTGACGTTTCTGAAGAATTTTAACAGTTTTCTTGTATCTACGAACGCCAGAATGCATAAAATTGACCTAAACGTCTCCTTTTCCTATTCTGAGTCGATTCTGCATGCTTTAAGTGTGTTTGGTGGCTCAGAACCATCAAAAAACGTTGAAATATAGTTCAAATTCAATAAAAATCGACAAAAATACAGTTTCTAGCTAAAATTTGATGGTTTCGTTGCACTTTCCGAGCCCGTTGGGTATCTGAGTGGCTTAAAAGTACAAGAAAACACTTCAAAAGTGACGTTTCTGAAGAATTTTAACAGTTTTCTTGTATCTACGAACGCCAGAATGCATAAAATTGACCTAAACGTCTCCTTTTCCTATTCTGAGTCGATTCTGCATGCTTTAAGTGTGTTTGGTGGCTCAGAACCATCAAAAAACGTTGAAATATAGTTCAAATTCAATAAAAATCGACAAAAATACAGTTTCTAGCTAAAATTTGATGGTTTCGTTGCACTTTCCGAGCCCGTAGGGTATCTGAGTGGCTTAAAAGTACAAGAAAACACTTCAAAAGTGACGTTTCTGAAGAATTTTAACAGTTTTCTTGTATCTACGATCGCCAGAATGCATAAAATTGACCTAAACGTCTCCTTTTCCTATTCTGAGTCGATTCTGCATGCTTTAAGTGTGTTTGGTGGCTCAGAACCATCAAAAAACGTTGAAATATAGTTCAAATTCAATAAAAATCGACAAAAATACAGTTTCTAGCTAAAATTTGATGGTTTCGTTGCACTTTCCGAGCCCGTAGGGTATCTGAGTGGCTTAAAAGTACAAGAAAACACTTCAAAAGTGACGTTTCTGAAGAATTTTAACAGTTTTCTTGTATCTACGAACGCCAGAATGCATAAAATTGACCTAAACGTCTCCTTTTCCTATTCTGAGTCGATTCTGCATGCTTTAAGTGTGTTTGGTGGCTCAGAACCATCAAAAAACGTTGAAATATAGTTCAAATTCAATAAAAATCGACAAAAATACAGTTTCTAGCTAAAATTTGATGGTTTCGTTGCAATTTCCGAGCCCGTAGGGTATCTGAGTGGCTTAAAAGTACAAGAAAACACTTCAAAAGTGACGTTTCTGAAGAATTTTAACAGTTTTCTTGTATCTACGAACGCCAGAATGCATAAAATTGACCTAAACGTCTCCTTTTCCTATTCTGAGTCGATTCTGCATGCTTTAAGTGTGTTTGGTGGCTCAGAACCATCAAAAAACGTTGAAATATAGTTCAAATTCAATAAAAATCGACAAAAATACAGTTTCTAGCTAAAATTTGATGGTTTCGTTGCACTTTCCGAGCCCGTAGCTTATCTGAGTGGCTTAAAAGTACAAGAAACCACTTCAAAAGTGACGTTTCTGAAGAATTTTAACAGTTTTCTTGTATCTACGAACGCCAGAATGCATAAAATTGACCTAAACGTCTCCTTTTCCTATTCTGAGTCGATTCTGCATGCTTTAAGTGTGTTTGGTGGCTCAGAACCATCAAAAAACGTTGAAATATAGTTCAAATTCAATAAAAATCGACAAAAATACAGTTTCTAGCTAACATTTGATGGTTTCGTTGCACTTTCCGAGCCCGTAGGATATCTGAGTGGCTTAAAAGTACAAGAAAGCACTTCAAAAGTGACGTTTCTGAAGAATTTTAACAGTTTTCTTGTATCTACGAACGCCAGAATGCATAAAATTGACCTAAACGTCTCCTTTTCCTATTCTGAGTCGATTCTGCATGCTTTAAGTGTGTTTGGTGGCTCAGAACCATCAAAAAACGTTGAAATATAGTTCAAATTCAATAAAAATCGACAAAAATACAGTTTCTAGCTAAAATTTGATGGTTTCGTTGCACTTTCCGAGCCCGTAGGGTATCTGAGTGGCTTAAAAGTACAAGAAACCACTTCAAAAGTGACGTTTCTGAAGAATTTTAACAGTTTTCTTGTATCTACGAACGCCAGAATGCATAAAATTGACCTAAACGTCTCCTTTTCCTATTCTGAGTCGATTCTGCATGCTTTAAGTGTGTTTGGTGGCTCAGAACCATCAAAAAACGTTGAAATATAGTTCAAATTCAATAAAAATCGACAAAAATACAGTTTCTAGCTAAAATTTGATGGTTTCGTTGCACTTTCCGAGCCCGTAGGGTATCTGAGTGGCTTAAAAGTACAAGAAAACACTTCAAAAGTGACGTTTCTGAAGAATTTTAACAGTTTTCTTGTATCTACGAACGCCAGAATGCATAAAATTGACCTAAACGTCTCCTTTTCCTATTCTGAGTCGATTCTGCATGCTTTAAGTGTGTTTGGTGGCTCAGAACCATCAAAAAACGTTGAAATATAGTTCAAATTCAATAAAAATCGACAAAAATACAGTTTCTAGCTAAAATTTGATGGTTTCGTTGCACTTTCCGAGCCCGTAGGGTATCTGAGTGGCTTAAAAGTACAAGGAAACACTTCAAAAGTGACGTTTCTGAAGAATTTTAACAGTTTTCTTGTATCTACGAACGCCAGAATGCATAAAATTGACCTAAACGTCTCCTTTTCCTATTCTGAGTCGATTCTGCATGCTTTAAGTGTGTTTGGTGGCTCAGAACCATCAAAAAACGTTGAAATATAGTTCAAATTCAATAAAAATCGACAAAAATACAGTTTCTAGCTAAAATTTGATGGTTTCGTTGCACTTTCCGAGCCCGTAGGGTATCTGAGTGGCTTAAAAGTACAAGAAAACACTTCAAAAGTGACGTTTCTGAAGAATTTTAACAGTTTTCTTGTATCTACGAACGCCAGAATGCATAAAATTGACCTAAACGTCTCCTTTTCCTATTCTGAGTCGATTCTGCATGCTTTAAGTGTGTTTGGTGGCTCAGAACCATCAAAAAACGTTGAAATATAGTTCAAATTCAATAAAAATCGACAAAAATACAGCTTCTAGCTAAAATTTGATGGTTTCGTTGCACTTTCCGAGCCCGTAGGGTATCTGAGTGGCTTAAAAGTACAAGAAAACACTTCAAAAGTGACGTTTCTGAAGAATTTTAACAGTTTTCTTGTATCTACGAACGCCAGAATGCATAAAATTGACCTAAACGTCTCCTTTTCCTATTCTGAGTCGATTCTGCATGCTTTAAGTGTTTTTGGTGGCTCAGAACCATCAAAAAACGTTGAAATATAGTTCAAATTCAATAAAAATCGACAAAAATACAGTTTCTAGCTAAAATTTGATGGTTTCGTTGCACTTTCCGAGCCCGTAGGGTATCTGAGTGGCTTAAAAGTACAAGAAAACACTTCAAAAGTGACGTTTCTGAAGAATTTTAACAGTTTTCTTGTATCTACGAACGCCAGAATGCATAAAATTGACCTAAACGTCTCCTTTTCCTATTCTGAGTCGATTCTGCATGCTTTAAGTGTGTTTGGTGGCTCAGAACCATCAAAAAACGTTGAAATATAGTTCAAATTCAATAAAAATCGACAAAAATACAGTTTCTAGCTAAAATTTGATGGTTTCGTTGCACTTTCCGAGCCCGTAGGGTATCTGAGTGGCTTAAAAGTACAAGAAAACACTTCAAAAGTGACGTTTCTGAAGAATTTTAACAGTTTTCTTGTATCTACGAACGCCAGAATGCATAAAATTGACCTAAACGTCTCCTTTTCCTATTCTGAGTCGATTCTGCATGCTTTAAGTGTGTTTGGTGGCTCAGAACCATCAAAAAACGTTGAAATATAGTTCAAATTCAATAAAAATCGACAAAAATACAGTTTCTAGCTAAAATTTGATGGTTTCGTTGCACTTTCCGAGCCCGTAGGGTATCTGAGTGGCTTAAAAGTACAAGAAAACACTTCAAAAGTGACGTTTCTGAAGAATTTTAACAGTTTTCTTGTATCTACGAACGCCAGAATGCATAAAATTGACCTAAACGTCTCCTTTTCCTATTCTGAGTCGATTCTGCATGCTTTAAGTGTGTTTGGTGGCTCAGAACCATCAAAAAACGTTGAAATATAGTTCAAATTCAATAAAAATCGACAAAAATACAGTTTCTAGCTAAAATTTGATGGTTTCGTTGCACTTTCCGAGCCCGTAGGGTATCTGAGTGGCTTAAAAGTACAAGAAAACACTTCAAAAGTGACGTTTCTGAAGAATTTTAACAGTTTTCTTGTATCTACGAACGCCAGAATGCATAAAATTGACCTAAACGTCTCCTTTTCCTATTCTGAGTCGATTCTGCATGCTTTAAGTGTGTTTGGTGGCTCAGAACCATCAAAAAACGTTGAAATATAGTTCAAATTCAATAAAAATCGACAAAAATACAGTTTCTAGCTAAAATTTGATGGTTTCGTTGCACTTTCCGAGCCCGTCGGGTATCTGAGTGGCTTAAAAGTACAAGAAAACACTACAAAAGTGACGTTTCTGAAGAATTTTAACAGTTTTCTTGTATCTACGAACGCCAGAATGCATAAAATTGACCTAAACGTCTCCTTTTCCTATTCTGAGTCGATTCTGCATGCTTTAAGTGTGTTTGGTGGCTCAGAACCATCAAAAAACGTTGAAATATAGTTCAAATTCAATAAAAATCGACAAAAATACAGTTTCTAGCTAAAATTTGATGGTTTCGTTGCACTTTCCGAGCCCGTAGGGTATCTGAGTGGCTTAAAAGTACAAGAAAACACTTCAAAAGTGACGTTTCTGAAGAATTTTAACAGTTTTCTTGTATCTACGAACGCCAGAATGCATAAAATTGACCTAAACGTCTCCTTTTCCTATTCTGAGTCGATTCTGCATGCTTTAAGTGTGTTTGGTGGCTCAGAACCATCAAAAAACGTTGAAATATAGTTCAAATTCAATAAAAATCGACAAAAATACAGTTTCTAGCTAAAATTTGATGGTTTCGTTGCACTTTCCGAGCCCGTAGGGTATCTGAGTGGCTTAAAAGTACAAGAAAACACTTCAAAAGTGACGTTTCTGAAGAATTTTAACAGTTTTCTTGTATCTACGAACGCCAGAATGCATAAAATTGACCTAAACGTCTCCTTTTCCTATTCTGAGTCGATTCTGCATGCTTTAAGTGTGTTTGGTGGCTCAGAACCATCAAAAAACGTTGAAATATAGTTCAAATTCAATAAAAATCGACAAAAATACAGTTTCTAGCTAAAATTTGATGGTTTCGTTGCACTTTCCGAGCCCGTAGGGTATCTGAGTGGCTTAAAAGTACAAGAAAACACTTCAAAAGTGACGTTTCTGAAGAATTTTAACAGTTTTCTTGTATCTACGAACGCCAGAATGCATAAAATTGACCTAAACGTCTCCTTTTCCTATTCTGAGTCGATTCTGCATGCTTTAAGGGTGTTTGGTGGCTCAGAACCATCAAAAAACGTTGAAACATAGTTCAAATTCAATAAAAATCGACAAAAATACAGTTTCTAGCTAAAATTTGATGGTTTCGTTGCACTTTCCGAGCCCGTAGGGTATCTGAGTGGCTTAAAAGTACAAGAAAACACTTCAAAAGTGACGTTTCTGAAGAATTTTAACAGTTTTCTTGTATCTACGAACGCCAGAATGCATAAAATTGACCTAAACGTCTCCTTTTCCTATTCTGAGTCGATTCTGCATGCTTTAAGTGTGTTTGGTGGCTCAGAACCATCAAAAAACGTTGAAATATAGTTCAAATTCAATAAAAATCGACAAAAATACAGTTTCTAGCTAAAATTTGATGGTTTCGTTGCACTTTCCGAGCCCGTAGGGTATCTGAGTGGCTTAAAAGTACAAGAAAACACTACAAAAGTGACGTTTCTGAAGAATTTTAACAGTTTTCTTGTATCTACGAACGCCAGAATGCATAAAATTGACCTAAACGTCTCCTTTTCCTATTCTGAGTCGATTCTGCATGCTTTAAGTGTGTTTGGTGGCTCAGAACCATCAAAAAACGTTGAAATATAGTTCAAATTCAATAAAAATCGACAAAAATACAGTTTCTAGCTAAAATTTGATGGTTTCGTTGCACTTTCCGAGCCCGTAGGGTATCTGAGTGGCTTAAAAGTACAAGAAAACACTTCAAAAGTGACGTTTCTGAAGAATTTTAACAGTTTTCTTGTATCTACGAACGCCAGAATGCATAAAATTGACCTAAACGTCTCCTTTTCCTATTCTGAGTCGATTCTGCATGCTTTAAGTGTGTTTGGTGGCTCAGAACCATCAAAAAACGTTGAAATATAGTTCAAATTCAATAAAAATCGACAAAAATACAGTTTCTAGCTAAAATTTTATGGTTTCGTTGCACTTTCCGAGCCCGTAGGGTATCTGAGTGGCTTAAAAGTACAAGAAAACACTTCAAAAGTGACGTTTCTGAAGAATTTTAACAGTTTTCTTGTATCTACGAACGCCAGAATGCATAAAATTGACCTAAACGTCTCCTTTTCCTATTCTGAGTCGATTCTGCATGCTTTAAGTGTGTTTGGTGGCTCAGAACCATCAAAAAACGTTGAAATATAGTTCAAATTCAATAAAAATCGACAAAAATACAGTTTCTAGCTAAAATTTGATGGTTTCGTTGCACTTTCCGAGCCCGTAGGGTATCTGAGTGGCTTAAAAGTACAAGAAAACACTTCAAAAGTGACGTTTCTGAAGAATTTTAACAGTTTTCTTGTATCTACGAACGCCAGAATCCATAAAATTGACCTAAACGTCTCCTTTTCCTATTCTGAGTCGATTCTGCATGCTTTAAGTGTGTTTGGTGGCTCAGAACCATCAAAAAACGTTGAAATATAGTTCAAATTCAATAAAAATCGACAAAAATACAGTTTCTAGCTAAAATTTGATGGTTTCGTTGCACTTTCCGAGCCCGTAGGGTATTTGAGTGGCTTAAAAGTACAAGAAAACACTTCAAAAGTGACGTTTCTGAAGAATTTTAACAGTTTTCTTGTATCTACGAACGCCAGAATGCATAAAATTGACCTAAACGTCTCCTTTTCCTATTCTGAGTCGATTCTGCATGCTTTAAGTGTGTTTGGTGGCTCAGAACCATCAAAAAACGTTGAAATATGGTTCAAATTCAATAAAAATCGACAAAAATACAGTTTCTAGCTAAAATTTGATGGTTTCGTTGCACTTTCCGAGCCCGTAGGGTATCTGACTGGCTTAAAAATACAAGAAAACACTTCAAAAGTGACGTTTCTGAAGAATTTTAACAGTTTTCTTGTATCTACGAACGCCAGAATGCATAAAATTGACCTAAACGTCTCCTTTTCCTATTCTGAGTCGATTCTGCATGCTTTAAGTGTGTTTGGTGGCTCAGAACCATCAAAAAACGTTGAAATATAGTTCAAATTCAATAAAAATCGACAAAAATACAGTTTCTAGCTAAAATTTGATGGTTTCGTTGCACTTTCCGAGCCCGTAGGGTATCTGAGTGGCTTAAAAGTACAAGAAAACACTTCAAAAGTGACGTTTCTGAAGAATTTTTACAGTTTTCTTCTATCTACGAACGCCAGAATGCATAAAATTGACCTAAACGTCTCCTTTTCCTATTTTGAGTCGATTCTGCATGCTTTAAGTGTGTTTGGTGGCTCAGAACCATCAAAAAACGTTGAAATATAGTTCAAATTCAATAAAAATCGACAAAAATACAGTTTCTAGCTAAAATTTGATGGTTTCGTTGCACTTTCCGAGCCCGTAGGGTATCTGAGTGGCTTAAAAGTACAAGAAAACACTTCAAAAGTGACGTTTCTGAAGAATTTTAACAGTTTTCTTGTATCTACGAACGCCAGAATGCATAAAATTGACCTAAACGTCT
>NW_026972242.1:0-79084 GCF_036711695.1 Zophobas morio | reverse complement strand
GTTTATCTCAGTGCAGCTTTTAGCAACGATAAAGATTCATTAACTCTTAGAGTAGACCAAGTTAGAGCTTCTATCACCTTTACTCTTTTAACCTTCACTAGAATTTAAAGGTCACAACAGGTTGTAGAAAATGCTCTTTCTGGGCAGAACTCATCCTCTTTTAATTTAAAACCTATTCTGGCGCTTGAGGACTACCTTGAATATTTGCGCTGTGAAACTTACGAACTCTGTTATGCAAAATCACTCCTTATTGAACCCAAATCGGGCCCCAGTCCCACTGAATCTTTTAAGCAATTAAAGGGAGGCGAAGAGGTAACTTTTTTATAGTATTTTTAAATAAATTAATTTTTTTAGTAACAACAGCAACTTCAGAAACCTGAAAACTAGGAGTTACTTTATATTAAGTAATTATGTTAAAGATTCAACCCAACTTTGAGGATAATTGCGCTCGTTATATGTTTTATTTCTTGTAAGTATATAATAACATTCATGGTTAAGTGGATATATGAAAGGGTCGCAACCTTATCATCCTTTGTTAGAATTTTATAGCTTTTCTTATACAAGAGGATTTTTGAAATAAACTGATCAATTCAATGAAGGATTAAAAAACTAGGAGTTATACTCTATTCCTTCTTTTCTACTAACTAGAGGAATTGTACCCAATAGAACAAAAACTCTGAATAGATTTCCTCTTACAACTTTTTTTTATTTGTTAATAAACTACTAACTTTGCCTTTAAAGACTATTTAATAACCGTGCATACACCGTTAAATAATTAAACAGCTATGTACTTTGTACTTTGCTTTTAAGGGATAAACCCTAGAAACAACTTTTCTAAAGTAATTAAACACTGAATTTAACAAGAGTGCCGAGGGACTTCAGATAGAGAGGTTAAAAGGCCGCAGTTGCTAACCTGAAGTGCTCCTAAATTAATAAACGTCCCTTGACTGCAGCTTAGCAACCCAACTAGAGAGTTTGCTTAGTATGCAATATGAAATTCTTCTAGGCTATCGTTATTATAAGTGTTAAGTAATAATAAAGTGTTTTGTTCCAATATGAAGGCGGTTCAGCGTAACTCTTACACTAAAAATTTTTTAGCATGACTAAGAATTAACTTACAAAGCAAAATTAGGTAACACCGTACATTTGTACCCACGAAAAATTAATTAAAACTTAGAAGGACCTTGTGCTATTCTGGAGGTGCAGGGTCACTTAAGCCATGCATTATGGCAAATCTTTCTAATCAATTTATAGAAATAGCTTCAGTTTTAAACCGTTTTCAATATAGTTAAAGGTGCTTTTTTCTTTTTTTCAGACGAGAGATTTTTGTTAACTTAAATAACTTTTTTGTTGTTTAGGGTTACCTAACCTTAAAGAAAAAGGAGCTGTTTCTGTTAACAGAAGCAGCCGAGGTCTCAAGAAAACTCATCAGTATGAACTTACCGGCCGTGTGTGTGCTGTTGCAGCTTGAAGGGGCCTGTATATATAAAACGCAGTTTGACAGTGGTGACGCCTAAGTTAATTAGCCCTACTATAGTTTATATTACTGCAATAAAGAGTAAGATAGCTCACATTCCCACTCTTTCGTAATTTTTTATTTAGTAAAAATAGAAGCACCGTCATTCAAATTTGAGTTAGATGCTAATTCATAAATTACTAAAATTACAAAAAAAAATTTCTATTGAGCAGGTAAATTTTTTTGATAAAGACAGTTTTGTCCAGGTCGCCCGTACAGTATCTTTAGTTCTGCGTACTGGCTGTCTTGGAAAGACGAACAAGTTGTGCTTTAGTCTAAGACTATAGCTAAAAACAAGCCCACTTAAGAGCGAGCGAGCACCATGTTACCTTGATCTATGAGACTAGAAGGTGTATTATAGGGTTTTGTTGTCGACGAGGTTACTGACAATAGATCTAAAACTAAAAATCTTAGCCACTCAGTACGGAATCTTGAGTACCCAAGAAGACAGGGAAAAATAATTTTTAATTGTCAGGAGTTTTTTTGGTATTAAAAAGCCTTATCTTTGCACAAGGTAATTTTTATATTCTATGGGTCTAGTGTTGACTTAAATTTTCTTGTTAAATTTTAAATATTCTGTGGTTTCAATTATGATGCTGCTATTAATGCCCACTACTAATAATTGAATTTATACAATTATAAAGCTCACTGATATATAATTCAGGATTTTTGATTTAACCTAGCATGCTCATCAAGTTTATGCATAACTCCGGTCACTATCAAAAATACCACAATTCAATTTCGCGTTGACTACCATCTATGCTTTGGTGTAATCTTTATAATTATTTTTCAGACTTACATAAATATTGTAACGCTCTCGTATTGGAGTAAGTTGTAAAAAATTAACGCAACAACTTTAAAAGAGCCTGGGTTAAAAGTAACCCCATAAGTCTTCTAGGGTTAAACTTTGTTGTTCTCCCTCCTCTTATTATCATCATGGTAGTTCCGCAATCATAGCTACTTTTGCTTACGGTTATGTGCTAAGTACTATTCCTGCGACCTTAATGTCTTAGTTTCAGTATTTTTCCTACTATCTAGTTCTTCGTTTTAAATACCCCTTTGTCATCTACCTTTATTATTCCTATTTTTCCTAACCTTATGCATGATTTAGCGTTTTTATCTTCATAAAACATTATAACCGATTTGGTTATGACATCCATTGTAATTTACAAAAAAAAATCCAATAATTATTTGACTGTCCCTCATGCAAGGTTTTATCAGCAAGCTTCTGTGAGCAACTGTGGGATAGTAAGGATGCCCAACGTCAAAATGCTAAAAATTTAATATTAAATTTATGGAAAAAAATGATTTTAAATACTCCGGCGGTGCTATATCCCTTAGTTAATTATTATAGTGCCTCAGTCAGTTCTCGTTTTCCCCTTCTACCCAGTTAAGCACATTATAGAAAAAACATTACTTCATTTGATACTTTAAAAAAATAAAAGGAATTCATTTTTTTTAACACTAGAAAAAATTGAGTTACTAATACCCTTCGCCCCTACATACAAAAATGAATTCTATGATAACTACTGAATAAGTTTATTTAACTACCCTTGATTACTAAGGCGTTTTCTGGTGAGTATAATATTAGTACAGGTGGGTTAATATTAATAAAAATGTATACAATTAATTCTTTTATCTAAAAGTTTATTATTAGCACCATTTTAATTTTTCTGTTATTCTAATTCTTGCCCCTCTTCGCGTAGTTTATTATACACTAACTATAGCGCCTACGCCAATAAGGTGAAAAGAAAAAAGTCAAAAAAGGTTTCTGCCCCACGCCTACACCCCGAATTACTATAGTGAAGTAGAAGGCGGGTTTTCCAAGCAAATATGTAAGTTTATAAAAAACTTCAAAGTGCATATTATAGTTTTTAAAATAGCCATGACTAACTATAATTATCACAAGATGGGCATGCGTCTTGGGACTACACAGGTGAAAGTAATATTGTTTATATCTTTTTGGTCCACCAAATGGCTTAACCTTCTAACAAAAATATTTTTGCATTTTTCATTATCTCTTAGAGCACTTTATTGAAAGGGTTTTGTGCACCTATTTATGTTTTCTCGGTTGGTAATAGCCTTCATAAACAAGATCTAGATGATTATCCAGAGCATTTACCGAGGGGACATTAGCCACAAAAGATAAGAACGTTCTATTATGATAATCATTAGCTGAACTAAAAATGTTAGATATAAATATTTATATCGAGTAACAGATCTATAATAGTAAATGAACAGATATAAAAAATTTTAGAAAACGGTAATTAAACCAGAAAAATAAAAATTATATTTGCGAGGTTTTAAAGTTGTATTCGAGGAGTAAAAGCCCTTTGGGGTTAAGCAGATTATTCTGGAACTACCGGACCGTATAACCTCTTACCAGGCAACTATTGAGAATACAATCCTCACACGGCTCGCTGATCACCACTCATTTTTTTAAGGGAACCTTGAGCTTAGTGCCCAAAGCACCCACCCTCGGAGGTGCTTTTCTGCGGATTTCCACCCCAATAATGTGGAGGCCATATTTTCTTTGTTTCTCAGCCTACTGGGACCTATATTAGTACCGACCTCTTTAAAGAAAGATTTGAGGTTCTTTAAAGACCGACTTTAGTAAACCATGTTATAAAGAATAAGGTTTAAGAGATTCTTTTGCTTATTTACTTAACGGTTTAGTTCTTTCGCACTGATTTGGCTGAGGGCGAATAGTAAAAAGTCGGGATTCCTTTTCATAGTCTGTAGGACTAGTAGTTATGCTAATATTAACTATTATAGGGGAATGTGTTATAGCAAGCCTAAAGAACGCTGTAGAATTTAACGTCCCGGCGGCGTACGACAATTTAGCATAAAGACAAAGAAGCCTTCGGGGGACAGGACTTCTTACTAAAATTAGGAGAAAAAATTGTTTAATTAAAAAGTGAACAATATTCTAAATAAAACTTAAGTTAATAACAAAATAAAGGGTTATGTGTAGATTCTGGGCAAGCCTTTTTTAAGACGCTAAAAAAATAAGTTAAATTTCTTGCTACCGCAGTTACAAAGTGTTTATTTGTCTTTAAAAATAAAAGATTAATTTATGTAAGAAAGTTATCAGCTAGATTTTGTGTATTAAGGAATTATTGTAGACTAAATAGAAGTTTACTATGCCTATGCCCTGGAATAACTATTTGAACACAAGTTGCGCTAAACCCTGCTCAACACACCAAATTTGTTAGAGCACTGCCTCATTGCTCATTTATTTGGGAAAAGTTTAGGCGCATTACTTAATAGTATAATATTTTTTTAAAAAAACTAGAGCCAAAAAATTGAAAAAATCGTAAAATCGGAGGACCGACCATTTGACCGGAGAAAACAAAACCGTAAATCCCCTCCTCCCTTTACAGAAGTCAATTGAAAAGAGTAGTTAAAGACCAGGCTATTACAACAGAAGAGTAGAAGATACGGAGGTTGTTTAAAAAGTAGATGATGAAAAGGGGTTTTAAATGTACTCAATGGAGTAAAATATTTAAAATAAAACACAAAGATGACTTAGTAGTTGGAAGTTTTCCTTTGTAATTTTTTTGTTTATTTTTGTAAAGTATATATAGAAAAATTAATAGTAAAGAGATAACGGGTTTTTAATTATTCCTTCCTCCTTAAAGTTCCTTTTATTTTTCGCTTGCCTTCTTTTAGGCTCTCCCCCTCCTTAAGACGCAACTTTGGCGTCTGCGTCTCGCTTATAACAATGTCAGATGGTTTAATGTTATTAACTAAACGTAAAAGCAAAACTTGTTTCTGAAAATATGAATGGCGATACTCTTACCTAAAGTCTTAGTTCACTGAGTAAATTTGCCTAGGGGATTAACGGAACGTGAGGAGAATTTTCTTGAGCCTCATAAGAGACTTGCTTTTAACTTATAGGTTGCGTGAAGGTAGGACTTAGGAGGAATTGCATGCTTTGTGAAGGCGATCTCGTTATAATTTATTAAGCTTGTTACACATCTACAAAGGCCAAAAATCTGAAATTTAATGAAAAAACTATAAATGTGGCTAAAACTTTGGTATTTTAGGCGTTATATGTATTTCCTACCATAGAGCGCATGTTGGCATTGCGGAAAATAAAATAGCATAAAACAATGTATTTATTACTCTCAAAAGTTTGAGCACAAATACTATAAAGTCACTTTAATTCACAGGTTGTATGCCCAAAGACTGATATAGTTTAATTATCAAAACCACCACGGGCGAAAGACTATAGTCAATGAACTAAAAATTCATTTATGTACTGCTAAGAAATACATAATTCTATTCATAAATTATTAAATTAGGTTGTTAAACCCGTTTACTCCCGTGGTATCCTTGGGTGTTAAAGTACTGAGTTTATCTAAATACACTTATCAGTTTTACTTAACCCAACTCTCTGGTATGCGTTACATCACTAGACATCATTAAAAAGCTCTTACTTACCCTTTTTTAATGGTTTTAAGCCTTCTTTGACTTCATATAATTTTGTCCAAAATTTTTTGGTTTTTTCGTTTTTAATTGTAGTTTAGCTTTATCAAAGAAGAATAATGTTAATGAATTGATCACTCACAGTACGCGAATTGACATTCTCTTAGTAAACACATCAATAATAGAGTTGCCTTTAAATTTAAGCATTGTTTAGCGCAGATGGAGTAGACTACAAATATTTTGTATCAACCATGTAAAATTGATAAAAATCGTATATTCGAAATTGTTATAAAGTGCACTATTCATATATATATATGGGCTAATGCGGATGGCTAAAAAATATAATGCGATTACTCCCCACTAAAAGCATGAGTATTCAAAGTTGTTAACTAGATCGCCAAATGAAGGAATTTATAAATAACTAATAAAGCATCCCTCCAAGCTCTCGTGGCAGTCGCACTTGAAATATCCGCGGCGGAGTAAAAGGCGGAGGTTCAAACCTTATGCTCTATACTTTGCTCACGAAGCCAACTCTCGTTGCACAACGAACGAAATTGTATGAGAGTCCGATTTCATCACCATCTCTACTTCAAAACGCCTTACAAAAAAGTCTCTTAGGTGCATTAAATCATCACTAACTCTTTTTTACAATCCTCCGTACCCGGACCGCTGGAACTTGCAGAGGTTGTTTTCGTTCCAAAGTTTAGAAAGAAATGTCAGTTAAAGGTGTATATCGCCTTATCAGCCTTTTGTCGTGCCTAGGTTAAGTGGCAGAATCGATTATCTCAGGAGGTTAAAAAGAATGGTTTCAAAAAAAAAAAATAATTAACGATAATCAATTCGGCTTTAAAAAACTCTCTGTAAGTCAACAGTTAAAAAGGATTTCGGAGCACGTAACTAAGGCATTTGATGATAAAAAATTGTAAACAGTAGCCGTATTTCTTGATGTTGAAAGACGTTTGATAAGGTAATGTCATCACGGGTTACTCTAAATGATGGCCCATTAGGTATTCTTATATCGTTGATAAAGCTTTTGGATTATTTCTTCTCAACCGGAGGTTTATAGCCAAAATATAGGCGAGGTTAAATAAATTCAATTAGGACAAACTGCCGGGGTTCTACAAGGATTTTTATTGTCACCTTTACTGTTTATATATGTATCTGAATACCCAACTTGAGCACAGTTTCTATCGCACAACATGCTGATGAGCTCGCCAGTTATTGAGTTCCAATTTGCAACCTTTAACTACCCGGCGGGCCGGATGATCATGACATACGCGTCTACTTCCTTGGCCTACGGCTCAACAAAAGTGGGCTCTTCACTTCAAATGAGACAAGATAAGCTGCCCCGCCTTACGACGGGAGTGCCATGGTTTGAACTTCAAATTTTTATTATAAAAATAAAAGTGTAAAATAAAAAAATCTTAACTCGTAAAAAGTTTTGTAATAGAATAACAAAAATAAATGTTGTTTATTAAATAATGTTAATAAAATGTTATACATATTGAACGGCCGATGTGCAAGTTGGTGGAAGGAAGACTTTTACTCTCGTCTATTAGTGCCAGAGCGTTTAAACGGAAATTCGGTATTTAGAAATTCATAGGGAAACTTATCGAGAAAAGTCATCTCTGGGAGGTGGAATTTTGGAAATTCCCTGAACACATAACTGTCTTTAACCTTTACTCTAGCAATTCCCTTGATAGATATGCTTTTGTATATTTGATTCTGAACTATGTTTTTCATGAAAAATTGTAGTAAATCCAAAGGGCTTTAGGTCGAAAAAACAAACCTCATCATCGTTACATGATAAAAAATTTTTGAACACCACGAAAGAGCAGACTTAAGTTAACTTGAGTCTTTGCAGGATTAAAACGTGAGAAGTATAAATTTTTTTTTACATGTAAAAATTTTACTAGAAATGATGTCTATCTGGAATCATTTTATCATATACTCTTAAATTTTAGGACCAAATGCTGTTAATAACAGTATCACTACAATATTTTGTAAAAATTGTATATTGGTTCTGTATCAAGAAAAATTAACTAAGTGGTTTTCCTTCCATGAGAAAGATTAAACCTTTTGTATGGTTAATACTTAATATTGTAAGGTATATAATCTGGTTACATTTACTTAGTTGCAACAAAGCGTATTAACTCAAATGCTGTAGTTAAGCAGTTTTTTTTTTTAAATTTATATGATAAAAACTAATTTTAAATTCAGTTGGAGTGCGGGGTCTTCCCTCGTTTAGCTGACACAATGGAACTGCGAAAAACCCTTTATTAAGAGCCTGTACTAGCTTTGAGCGTTATTCATGGGTAAAATGGTAATTTTTACAAAAAGTATATTATGTCTTTATAATTCACAGAAAAAAATTAACTCCTTTATAAGCTTGTTGCTTTAAATTAACTTATCAGTGTTAAATAGGACTTGAATTATAATAACATAAAAAAATTGGACTACTTTACACTATGAACTCGCAAGTTGTAAACAAACAAGATACCTTTAGTAACACATGGGTACTTTTTTAGTTTAATTTTTATAGTAGAAATTCTGTTAGGTTTTTAATAACAAAGTTAAAGTATGCTTTTGTTTTTTTACAATGACACTTCTTCTTAAATTATAAGGCAGTTTCTTTTGTAAGGGCCTCATCTCCCCTCTTTATGTTTTTCTTTACTAAATTGTATTACTTTATTATTAAAGCTTTCATCTTTTTTGTATGACGCTATATAAGGAGGAAATAGATGTCTGTGAACGCGACAAAGATTTACTAGACGACTATTACTTTAAACGTAAAGTTCAGTACATGATGGTATAAAAGTTTATCGGTTCTCTTTAAATATATAAATAATTTTTTTAAAAAATATGTTATTATTGCTGAGGTGTATCTAGTCCTTTTCGGGGGCCTTTATTCCTTAGTTTATTTGGCAATAGGAAAACTCCTTAGAAAGGAGGGTACATTTTTCCACTGTCTTAACTTTTCTTTTGTATTAAATAAAAGTGCAGGTGATATAGACGAGATTCCTGTTTCTTACGCGGAGCGTATATTGTAAGCTTATTATAATTTAAAACTAAACATTGAGTTAAACGTAAAATGTATTTTTTTTTATATAAGTTTCAAATTTCGTGTAAACTAAATTTCTAATACTGATACTAGAAATTGGGTTTCTTGTGGTTCCGTATCGCTGTCTTCAGCATCCGTCTTGTTACTGCCTCTTATTATTTTTTCACACGAGTTGCTACGCCGGTCATCCGTGCAGTGTCGTTGTGTTTTCTATCCTTGGCTCGATTCTGCTTTATTTGTCGGTAATAAAGTTTATGAAAATTTATATAATAGACTTTTTAGTGCAGTTAATATAAATTTAACATACTTATTATTAATACTTATTTATGTAATATTATAAATTGAAATCATAAAGTGTCCTGGAACATGAACTAACCTCATTCATTAATCTAACGCAGGCTGCTGGGCCTTCGTTTTTCGTGGTGGAAATTTATTTTTGTTGGTTCTGATGCCCATAACTTTTTTCTTTCACGAGCTTGAAGTTATAAAAACGGTCTTTGCTTATAACATTGCAGTTGTAGTTTTTTTGAAAAGCTTAAGGTTTTAGTCTATTCTGGTAGAATAAAATTTACATATGAAACAGTGGAATATGTATATATATATAATTAATGAAAATGTTACGGTTATATTTTATATAAAATTATGTTACTTTGGACTTTCACTCTATATTACTATTTTTTACCAAAAGTAAGTAAAATTCTATTAAGAAAGTTGTTAGAGCGAAGATATTTTGTTAAATCCTTATTCTTGAATTTGTCTATAATTAAAGTTAAAGTAAGGCATTCTAATAATTTATTTATCCCAAGTTGACACTCATTTATATCATTAAGACGACGTAATTCTTTTAGCGCCCCTACGAACCATCGTTTTTTAAACAATGGAGGCTCTTATTTTACAAAATGTTGAAGGCTCTATTCACTGTTGTTATATTCTGGTGTGATTCCCTGCATTTGTTCAACTTATATTATTCTCCGCTATATTTTATATTTCAGGACAATGCTGGGTCTTCTTACTTTTCTACTTAATTCCCTCTCCGGACTTGCTTACAGGGAACCGCTTAAAAATTCTTTAAGCTTTTTGCCTTCATTACTTGGGCTTTTTTGTGCCTGGATATTTTTAGGTGTCTTATCGCTTACTTTTTATAAATAATGATCATTAACGTCTATATTTACTTGCAAGTTTTTGTGCCCAGGGGCATCCTGAAAATAGTAACTGCCAGTCTCTCTTCACTGGGCCATCCTCTCCTGCTCACGGGGGTCTCCGAGAGAATGGACAAAATCTTCCTGGAGCGATCATCGCTCCTGAGAAAAGTTTCAAACTTTTGCATTGCTGGTTTTTTTGTGTGTGAGTGCTTGGGTGTTATATTTTTAAATCCATTACAGCAGACAAAATGAAGTTTGAAAGTTTAAATGGGGCTGGACTTAAAGCCTACGCAGAACAGCTGGAATGTCTCACGTGTGAACTGCTTCGCCTGCAGGACGAAATCCAGAGCTCGACTTATCTTCGTGCAATAAAACTGTTTGTTCATTTTTCGCAGAAATCCATCTTCACTTTGCAGTAACTTTACAAGCAGACTTTTTCAAGGGCTTATTTT
Organism: Zophobas morio; assembly: GCF_036711695.1. NCBI lineage: Eukaryota > Metazoa > Arthropoda > Insecta > Coleoptera > Tenebrionidae > Zophobas > Zophobas morio. The sequence goes on along the minus strand of NW_026972242.1, from coordinate 68,482 downwards.
TGCACTTTCTCTTCTCTGCACCGTGGCGCTGGTAGTGCGCTTATTTAAAAAGTTGCTGGCTGTCGTGTTGGGAACAGAAGGCACGGCGATCTTTATTTTGCAGGAAACTTTTTTTGGCAGAAAAGAAGCGGTTTGTTGATCTTTTGTTACCTTTTTAAAAAACGAGCTCATCGGGAGGTGTAGTTTTTCTTAGGAGGCTTTGAGGCCTTTTTTGAGGTCCTACTGCTTCTGTGAGCCTTTTTGTTTTCCGTTAGTCGGATGGAGATTTATATTTTGCACAAGCTATTTCTATGTCTCTGTGTTTTTCGGGCTGTACACTTTTAAAAGCAGAAGTAACGGCCTTCCACGGAAGAGACTGCCAGCATTCCCTGTTTTCTTGTTACTTTGTATACTATTCTAAGCGTTTTCTAAGTTTAAAGTAGAACAGGATCTTCGGGAAGTTGTCTTATCCATCACGACTGACTCCCAATAAACTTTTGATAGTCCGACTGGGAAAAGCGTCCAGACCCCAAGTCCGTCCCACTTTTTTCAAACTATGTAATTCCTTTCTTTTATGTTCTTGCGACCGTCTAGGTTTTTTTGAACGCTGCCATTATTTCTATGCTGAGTCTTTCTTTCCCCTTCATCTCCGTTAGCGCAGGTTCTCTCCAAGTTAATGCGTTAATCTCGTCAGTTATTAGTTTGCAGGTTGGCGGCAGGAGTCACTAGCATTGACGCCCTGGGCCACCTTGATAGTCTTCCATGGCTCAGGAGCAGCAAGTTTATAGCGATATACAACTTCTCCTTCTGCATGAACCTCCTTTTCACTCTTAAAGACACGTTTAAGAGAAGTCAGTCATTGAAGTAGAAGCTCGGAGCTATACCAATTCTTCAGCATATACGCAATGTAAATTAATATTGGTCAATCGAGCCACGTTTATTCTACACTCGTTAGCGACCAATTTGTATTGTAAAGTTTACTAAAGAACCCGTTAAAGCATCATCACGTTCTTTTTTCAGGCTCGTAGTGGGTCACCTTATGGCTTTTTGCTGCATTTGGGCAATGCCAGTATATTTCACCCGACTCTATAGATGCCAGTAAACATCAATTTTAATTTTTTAAAACTAGGCCAATTTTTTTCACAATGTCTTTAAATGACGGCTCTCGCCTACATCGCTGTGATTACAGCCTGAAGCTGGCTAGTAGAATAGTACTGTTTGGTATAAGAAGTATTGTGGGTCATATGAGACTTGCTAAGTTCTAGGTTCTGCGGTGTCCTTCAATTCAAGTAGAAAGATAGAAAGCAATGGGCATGTCTGCCAATAGCCTACTTTATCACATGGCATTGATACGTCATTTTATTTTTTATTTTTTACTTTTAATTCAAGGGTACAAAGGCGCCAGTCCAAAGTATGCTACTGACGATAACGCACGGGTATAAGACATAGCATGCCTAGAGTAAGAATTAAACAAGACAGGGGCCAACGCTTCTTGGACTTTGAAATCAGAAGACCTTTTAAGCATCAATATGGTTGCTTTCCCGTCTACCCGGTTCTTCAGAGGCAGATAAGACTATTACCAAGTTGGCACCTAATGCTCGATAACGAAAACTACTTCCAAGTTTGAAAGAGTCCGCTCTTTTCTAATGGTTGCGTTGTACTGCGGAGAGTTATAGGCACTTTAGTTCGCATCTAAAGATATGCTTTCAATATTGGTAAAAAGGCGTCTGTGGCATAAGTCCTTTGGCACGCGTTAGGTTCCTTGTGTCCTGAGGCATGCGTTCTGAAGTAACAAGCTTCTTTTCACCGATTGTAAAAGCACTCGAGGGCATAGTTTAACAGCTCATGTCACTCTCCGCAATACAACTGAACCCTCAGAATAGAGCTATACTCAGGAAGGTGCCATCTTTAATTTTCATTTGGCTTATTTTCATATCTATCGCCAGATTACCCAACCAGAATCCTATATATATCAATCCAACTTCACTCCTTAGAGTTATTATTTATCGCTGTTGCTAACTTTTTCGAACCTCTTCCTAGTTGATATATCACTAGTTACCAAGAAGAAGGTAGCTTTGTACACTGGACACTCATCCCTCTTTACAAAGTCAACAAGACCTGAATAAAGAAATAGCTAAAGATTTACTGTTGGATTTTATTAATGGTGACTCTCAACACATACAACTAGTAGCAAGTTTTAAATGATTCCAACGTTTGTTTCAGGCTATAACCTTTTACGAGCGCGACACGGCGAGTTCCCTTATCAACAGCGCACACTGTTCAAAGAATTGCAATGTGATAACACCAACATTCTCATAGGAGTGCCCATAGTCCTTAATGTTCCAAAAAATAAAAGGGAGCAGTGGATATACGAAAGGTATTAACTGACCGGCCGAATATTGTCGCTAGGCTCCGGCAACTCGCTCGTCGAATTTATGAGCGGCGGCAACGTCAAGTTTTTAAAGTCTAGAAGGTAGTATTGGTCATCAATCTTGTAGAGCTGCAGGCTTAGTTTTATCTTTTTTAAGAAAAAAGGTTAATGTGTCAAGGAAACAAGCGTGGATAGGCGAATTTACTTGTTCTTTGGGCTTGCGAGAACGGCAGTAGACATGAAAAGGAGATAAAATCTTCCACTCCTTGATAGGTTATATTATGCTATTATCATTGGTTATTAGAGGGAGCGTACAAAGTCGACAGTTTTCATTGCTCGAAACACTTCGCTCATGATCTCGTGGGGTTTGCTTTTACTTCTTATTCCCAGATGCCATCTGAATGGAGTGTGTATATGTTCATGATATTCTTTTCTCGTTCAAGGCAAAGATATCAGTACAACCTAGGTCTTTTCTCTTGATTCCCGGGAGCTAAAAAGTATTAAATATTAAAAGTATACGCCATTGCTAAAGTATATCGAGTATCCCTGTCATAGAAGTTGAGACGCTGGGCAGGACCTCCAGTGGGCCTGGCGCATTCTCTCTTTGTATGCTTCGAGTGATCATCAACTGGGTAAGCATAAGTTATTGAAAGAACAAAACCGTTGAGTTAAACGACTCTGAAATTTGCTAGCTACTTTCATGTTTTATAAAAGTGTATGCCCCATTCTTTTTACCTCAACCTCGGGATCAGTAATTTTCCCCTTCAAATCCTTGCTTTCACGTGCTATAACATGATATTTATTAAAAAATTCTTTTTAAGGTATGAAGGGAGGTGAAAAAAAGAACCTCTCATTCGCATAACTTTATCGTCCAACACCAGATTATAAGCAATTTTTAGCGGGTCGTTGTCTATGTTGCTACGGAGAGCCTCGCTCACCTCTGCGGCTGTGGCAGACATTTTCTAGGAAGCACCATCAGAACGAAACCAGAAAAGCTCGTGCTCAGAAATACCGAACACACGACTTGTAGGACCTCTTCGTCTACCCTCGAGGAGTCGTTGTGATCCACGTGAGGCTTGAGGTACTCCGGCAGGTCGACGTTGAACCAGGGATGCTCCCTTGGGGGCAGTAGCACAAGTAAGTTAGTAGAGCTCGGGAGGACAAACAGGAGCAGGAGGACCGAATCTGAGCAATGGTAGCGCGTTTCAGAGGATCTACTTGCAACATCGACGTTAATATTTCTTGGGCAGCGTCCGACAAGTAGGATGGCATTACAAAGATCCCTAATATCGTATAAGAGTAAATAATACGAGCTCCACATTAAATTAGAAAAACCTTTTTTTATCTTTTTAAACAAAGATGGGATATATTCATCGTCGAAGGGAAGCTTCCCGCAAAGAAGAGCGTAAAGTATAACACCGCAGCTCCACACGTCGACCTCGGGGCCCGCGTACAATCTATAAATAAGTGGAAGTAGTACAATTTGTGAACTCTTAAAAAGACCTCTAAGCGCGAAAATACGTTTTAAGTATATATATACAAATAACAAGCTTTTTTTTATTGTAATTTAGTTAAAAACTTAAACTTAAACTTTAATTTAAAAAAATTAATTGAAAAGCTTATATAAAGAAAGCATAATTATAAACTGACATATAATTAGCAGGCTTAAATGTGCACAAAGTTAATACTTTCCGGATATTACTTCCGGAGCGGCATAGTTAGGAGATCCGCAAGAAGTCTTGAGGAATTCGCCATCCATCATGATGTTAGATAAACCGAAATCAGCGACTTTGACGTTTTTATTTTTGTCAAGAAGAAGATTCTCTATCACACTGTTGATTTTTAGTTGCTTAATTTTTTAAAAAAAGTAAACCTGGTTTTAAATCTCTGTGAACGATTTTATGACGATGACAGTACTCCACGGCAGAAATTATTTGCTGGAAGAAAGAGCGAGCAACGTCTTCAGAAAACTTTAATTTAAACATAAAATATTTTTTTTAATTAAAGTAGAATCATTTATAAGTTAGTGTTAACTTTTCCGTGCTTTACGATGTGATCAAAAAGTTCGCCTCCAGAGACATACTCCATAACCATAAAGATGTCAGTAGGTGTGGTAATAACTTCGTAGCTACAAAGTTAAAAAGGTAAAAATCTAGAATAGCAATTATATCTGAAACAGACAGTTTTATAATGTGAGGATGCGAAAAAAGTTTTAAATTTTGAATCTCGCGTTTGATTTTGCCAATCATATCCAAAATGCGAATTTTCTTTCGATTTAAAATCTTTACAGCAACTTTGTGTTCTGTCTGCTGATGCGAAGCAACTAAGTTAAAGTTCATTATTAAGTACAGTTTTAATTGTTACAATTGAAACTTGTTGGCAGTAAAAACAATTTAACTTTGATCAGTAAAAAGTCGTTATTGAAATGATATAATCACATTCTTATATAAATACTCTTGTATAATAATATTTGATAAGACAGTACATACTAACGCCCTTATAACTTTAAATAATAGATCTAAAATTGAAGATAACATACGTTTAACTTTTCCGAAAGAACCGACGCCCAGTGTTTCGCCCAATATATAATTTCCAATTCTAAGGGGGCCCAGACGTTGGAAACCCATTAAACTTAAGAAAGATATGAAAAGTTGACGGCAGGACTTCAAAGTAAACGTCTAGTTAGTGCACTTTACTATGCGTCAAGTGAATGTTTAAAGGAGATATATTAGCAATATGTTAGTCTACAGAGGCTCTATAAACGTGGTGTTATTACAACCCAACCACTTTTTTTTAAGTTTCAACACCTCCACTATAATTTTTGTGTTGGGCAAGGAAGAGATCCATTAGATTAAATTAACTCATTATTTAAAATATTTAGCCTAAACAAATATTTACTATTAATATAAAAATGTGTTTTTCAGATTTTGGTAGCCTTCTTACAGGTTATATGCTGTTTTCTTTAAAAAGGTTTTGGTTAGGTAAACATGCATTGTTTTTAGGTTTTTATATAAGAAAGCGGTTAATAACTGATTTATTAGTAAAAAATATATACAAAAAACTTCAAATTAAAATTATTAATTTATATATGATGTTCATTCTTTAGTACACGCGGCTATAGGAATTTATTGTATAACTTGAAGCCATTTACGTATGCATAGTTCTGCTAACGGAGTTGTTGACGCAATTTTAATTAAACCAGAGTGGCTTATTACATTAAAACGTTTCATAATAATTGTGTGATAATTTATTTACCTATCTATTTAAGTGAAGAGATAGTATTAATTTGCTTTATTCACGCTCTGTATTTACCAAACAACCGTCGTACTAAGACACGTATAGCTTAAAAAAAATTAATTATATGTAGTTGTTGACGTGGTTTGTGTATTTAATTGATAAATTAATAAAATCTTTGAATTTGTGTTAACACCAAATGTTGGTTCTTGTCTAAGTACATTAAAAGAGTAGGAGCGCCAATTAAAAGAGTTAATAAGTTTTATGAAACGCAATATGAATGTTGGAAGGCGATAGCCCTTAAGTTGTTGGCCCTTTAACGGGAAAAATTCTGGGGTTTAAAATAGTTTTGTTTTTACCTTCACTGGTAACTAAATTTACTACTTTTTTATGTTCTACTGGTTGCTGCCATTGGAACATGGTACTTAAATTTAGCAGAGATCGTTTCAGAGACCGAGCCTGGCGTTTAGGGCCAACTTCCATAGACCTACTCTTTCAAATTGAACTTAGGCGGTGTAAGTGGTAAAGAGAGTCGCCAGTAACTTATAAGGGTTAAGTTATATTTGTAAATAATGTAATTTGGCCCATTACAATTTAAAAGAAAAAACGAAAAAAAATTTTTTTTAGTTAACTACAAACATAGAGAAGTAACGCTCTAGTAACTCCTTTAAAGTGGGGTGCAAATAATCCGGGGGACCTGCCTAACAGAAAAAACTGGTGTTCTGTCATTCTTGTCTGGGTCTCCAGGAGCTTCCGAGCCGCCATCGCCGATAGTGGGAGTTTTCGACTGCATTAGGACGAATAGCGAAAAAATAGGATCTATGTTTCTCCACTATGGCTGTTCTTTGGAACAGCCATAGTGTCTGAAAGAGGTGAGAATTTATACTGTGCATTTTAGTATTACAAAATTTTACATTGAAAATAATATATATAAAATCTATATACTTGAGAATTTTTCGATATTTCAATCACGAACAGAACGAACAAAGAAAGGCATCGGTTGTCCAATAGCTGCGGCACTATAACGGGAACTCTAAAGGGTGCCCTTGCGAAAAAAGCAAGGTGCGCCGGTCATTGGCTGGCAAAGCTGCCACAGTCGAGGGTGCATTAAATAAGTAGGTAGGGTGGGTTTAACAAAAGTTTTGAATGTAATTTATAGAATGAGAGTGTGAGTTTTTCACCGTAACTCAGTGGTTAGCGCATTGTGGCGCAACCCCCAAGATCGTGGGTTCGATTCCCTCGACGCCAACTCGCATTTTTCTGGACCTACAAAACAAATTTTTGATAGTGTGCCGGACTACATATTTTAATTAGCACACAGCTTGTAATGAGAAGACATTTTGCTTTCCGCACCATCAGCGGATAGAACGCCCGTGTCGGAACAGTTTCCTGAAGCCGGAAACCATCTAATTAAGGAATATTTATATAATTAAAGTTTTATCAAAAATGCTCCTTTCGAGTAGCAAAAAGTACCTAAAATACGACAGTGAACCTGGCGGTGGAACAAGAATCGTTACGTCCAATGATGAATGTACGGTACTTGACCAAGAATCAAAAGGTTCGATCCAACGGTCTAAGGCACAAAGAACTCCAAAGTTTACGGGAAGCTATAAACCTTTTTGAGCTAAATGTGGTTGCATTAGTATCAGTTTCTATGCATTCGATGGTCGGTTAGAATATACTATGTCGTTTGTACAGAGATTGAGTAGTCTTATTAGCTAGTTCTATAGATATATAGCCCGGCCATCTCAAGATTTTCATATTGATTTGTTTGTCAATCTATTTTTGCCAAGTAACTTGAAAACCAATACAGAAAATCGCCAAGAAGCTACTACCTAAGTCCACTATTTATATACCTCCCAAACCATTAACTCAGGTTTTATAAAGTATGCGTGCGCCTATAATGACCTACGCATCTGCTGCCTGGGACATGAAAAAATCAGCGATTGCACTCTTGCAGGTGCAACAAAACAAACTGCTGCGGTTAATGACAGGTGCACCTTACTTTGTGCCTATGACACACCGCCCGGCGGGCTGAAAGACAGCTTTAAGATATTTTTAATAATGCAACTACTGTCTCTTTTATACGCATTTGTAAGCAATCTAATCACCAGTGGGCTAAAAACTCATCGCGATGTACTTTAAACGCACATTTTTAATATGTATTCTCCACACGTATTTATGTATGAATGAAATGGTAAGATAATACGGACTGCGTTGCATGGTTTAGATTAACATAATTAAGAATTCTGCGCTTGAACTAACGAAGCCTTTGCATAAATTATTAATAAGTCTGTCATTTTGAAGTTATGATGGAAATTAACCCAGAATATTCTTTAAAAAATCTTCAAGTTATTTGAATCTCGAATTAAAGATTTCAACTATGAAAAAAATCAAAAAAGATATGGGAATTCTCTAAAAAACTGGCAATTAATTGGAGAGAAAAAACGAAAAGAAATAAGAAAAGGGGCATAGAGATGTTGCAAATCTGTTCGACTAATATAACCAACTCTAACAGTACGATCCAAGAAAAAGTTTTTTTTTCTGAATCCCTACCGAAATAACAGGAAGTCTTAATTTCTAATAATTGCGCCTGAAGACGGATGCCTTATAATCGCAAATAAAAAACTAGACGGCAAAGATGATAGAGTTCCTTCCCTCCCCTCCCCACTTCTCCCAATGTTAGGGGGCGGAAAAGCCCTTTCGTTTAAAAAGTGCATTTCTCGCACTGAACTGAACTAACTATAACCGCATACATCGTTGCCCACCAAAAAATTGGCATCAGTATATAAGCTCCTTGATAAAGATTTAACTTGTACATTACTTGGTATGATATTTGAAAAAACTGCCTCCGCTATTGTAGCAGGAGATTTTAATTTAAAACATTCCGCTTAAAAATAGCAAAGAGGTCAATCCCCACGGATTAACTATAAAAAAGTATGCGTTTAAGAATCAGTTAGCTGTAGTTGAGCCCTTGGAGTCTACACATTATCCAAGTAAACACTCCTCGGAAGTATTAAGGTATGGCAGTACTAAAGATGATAACTTTTGACTACAATTTAATAACTACTACGAACCACTGTTAGATTATAATCCTGTGGTTTTAGAATTGTTAACGGTTGCGATGAATTTAATCGGTTTCAGAATGCGTTGGAGCGAGTACGAAAGAACTATAGATAAAAAGAGCCTAGATGACTGTGATAACAATAAAGTAGAAGAATTGGACAACAGTAATCCTTAGGGTGGAGCAGACTATAAACGATACTCTTAAGCAGTCTAAAAAAAGAGTACCTAATAACACCTAATTTATTATAAAAGTGCTGGTTGCGAAATGGCGAGTCAACTTTTTTTTATAAAGTTCAACATATAAAAAACACCTTTTTTCACATAACTGAAGCCTTACGAATGGCTAGGGGTATTTTATTGGCAGGACAAACTTTGCGAAAACATCAATAATTTTTGGCCACTTGTTATTTATCTAAAGAATAAAGGGTATAGCCATTTTTCCAGTTTTAGGGTTATATGATATCTGGAAACAGAGAAAAGCAACTGCATTTGCGCGGAAAACGAAAATGACTTACACATTAAAAAGTATGTGGAAAAGTATTCTATTTAAGAGGAGTGTAACTCTTAAGTTTTGTAATCATTGAAGAAATAGAGGAATTTTGATCAATGATAAACAGTTGTTAAAGTGAAATAATAAATAACAAAAAAAAAATTTACACCAACATGAAAAGGATACCTTTTTTTTAAATATGGTAGGAATAAGTTATTTATACATATGGAATTAATTAACCTTATAGTTAAGGGTAAACTACAGATCGTAAATAGGCAAATATATTGTCATTTATCAAAATACACATCTGTTATACTATGCATACTATATAAATACTTTATACAAAATGTTATTTTTCCTTTATTAATTTTAAAGTTATATCATACTCATAGCTAATATCATATATTTCTTTCCCTTTTTGAATATTTCATACAATTTTTATATACTTCACCACTGCAGTGCAGAAATTTTCTCAACATTGAAGTTGTGTTTGCGACATTCGACCGTGTGCATCTGCCGAGATGTCAGCACGGAGTAAAGATCAATGTTGGCGCATGTTCCAACTCAGAGTTTTTACTAATAGAATAAATATCAATCGTTGTTTGCATTGTACTCTTGTTCTCTTTGTTTTTTGTTTATAGTTTCGGTGACTTCTAGTCTATAGAGCTGCAAGGTCGTAAAGTTGGGAATGGATTGCCAAGGTCTATATGGTCAAAGTCGAAAAGTTAAACAAATTAAGAGTCCCAGGCTTGTGGGAGTATAAATTCGATTTCCTGAGGCAGATAAGTTCATGATGTATGCAGGTCAAGGAAATCCTAGGGAAGATATAGCCTTCTAAACCTCTGAGCTCTAGGCTAGCCAAGTCTAATAGACAAGAGCTATCAAAATCTCAAAATAATATGTATTTAAAAATACTTTAGCACATTATTAATTTTCCTGAAAATCTTCTTATTATTATGTATAAAAGCGATGCAAACCTAAAATAAAGTCATTTCCTATTCTCTATTTCTTTGCTTCATTCTAATGCGTTATCAGCGCCTAGCAGCCACAAGGTTAAGGATCTTCAGCTACGTTCATAAGGACCTTTTTTTATCTTTTCTTTCTGTTTTTGACTATATATCTTTTCATATATATAGATAACTTCTCTTATCAATTTTCTTCATATTTTTTTTTTAAATTTTTTTATCGAACTTAACCTTTTATTTTTTATTACTCGCTGACACTATATAGTATATATATAATAATAGTACAACATCAACTCAATTCTTTTCAACCTGCAACCTGTGGTGGACAAAACCTACGGGCTGTCACACAATTAAGGCAGTGGCTAATAGACATAAAGTGAGCATTAACTACTCAAGGGATCCATGACATATTCTTCCCTAACGGAAAAATTGGAGAACTTGAACCCCTTTCTTCAGCAAAACTTAAAAAAGCGGCTATTGGGATATAAGTCTTAATGAACAGTCTACATAATGAGAGTAAGTCAAAAATTGGAGTTCGAGTTATCGCTCCAGAACAAGTGTTGATCCAAAATGTTAAAAAAATGCATTTGAAATGAAGTCACTCGTAATATTCATCAGTAAAATACATGAGATATGTCATGCGAGAAGGAGAGATGACAAGTTCATATAACAATTCGCCAACCGTCTGGCCACATTTCGAGTCAAAATAGAAGAACAGTGCACAACAAAACCCTGTTGCCTCCTATCGGTGAAATTACGAACTTAAAATTATAGCCCTTATCCACAGGGTTGAGAGGAAATCGAATATGATGTTATATCACTAGAACAATATTATAGTAATAACCCAGAAAACTTGGATAACCATTATGCACTGAATGCCTTATTACAAGCGGAAAATAGGCATAAAGTTGATAACAACTTGAAAGCTCTAACCTTTAAAAAAAATACATCCTGTAACCAACAAACTTACGGGGGAAAACAGACTTACAAATTTTTTAAGGGCCGGTCGCCATTCCTGCAAAGGCGTCAGGGCCAACAATTAAGGTGTCATTGCCCCATATTAAGCAACATGTAAATTTTGTTAAAAAATTGGCCACATTGAAGAGGTATGCCTTAATAAGAAATCATGGCTCAACTTAACATAACTCTCCGAAAAGTACGAACCCAGGGATAAAGCTGTTTGTTGAACTGGGGCCTATTCCTCATTTTATTAAAGATAGAGAGTTATCGACTGATATCCGATCCGATGAACATGTTAATAATACAATAAATGATAGCACCGAGGCTTGCCAAGCGATTTTTTGAAATTTTGATATCGTGGTAAAGTTACTTATAACAAAAATTTCAAACATGACCTGATTCTGTAGATAAGCTAAATGAAAAAGGATTGGATATCTGTTTTAAAAATAATAGAGTTTTTGTTAATAAGAAAGACAAGGTTATTACTCAAGGTAGAAAAGAGAATGACTATTTCTTATAATTGTGATGGCTACGATAATAAAGAAATGTCGACGACTTTTTATACCATGAAGTCCAATTCTTTATCCCTAGAGAACACTCCAAGTAAGGGTAAATTAGGTATCCTTACTTGGAAAGAATTTTTCCTGGTTGTCATATTTTAAAAATCAAGCCTGTGGAATTTGCCAAAAATGTATGATGAAGAAAAATAAGTTAAAAAATGAGCGAAAACTAAAAATTAACGTATTTTGAGACAATTAATGTATTGACACCTACTATTGCGACATATCGTCATGTGAGGGGCACAAGAATGTTATAGTTGCAAAGGGCGCTAGGATTAAATGAGTCACCATTATCTATGCGAAGTTAAACATAAAATAAAAAATTTAATTGTTCAGTGGGTTAAAAGACAATAAATACATAAAAAATTTAAAAATAAAAGGGACTACGAAATGCAGATGTTAAATTGTCAACTACGTAAATACACATCTCAATACATGATGAGTGAAGGAGTCATTCAGAAATTGTGTAACATGACTCGTTGCATACTAAAACAGTCCAGATTACCAAAAGTTTTCCAGAGCGAAGCTTTACATTACGCGGTCTCCTTATTAGAGTGTTCTAAAAAAGATTGAAAGAAGTCGTCTAAAGAAATTTTTAAATTAAGATTCAGTGGACTAAGTTACTATAAACCTCTAGATTTATAAAATCCGGTTTTATGATCCCGGATTAAAAAAGAAATCTCAAGATCGGGCTCTTGATGGCATTCTTCTTTCCAAACTATTGATCTTATTAAGGATGAATAGACTATATTAATTATAACGGGGATAAATCATAAGAGGTAGAGGCAGTGTGTTTTAAAAGATATCTTTCCCTTCAATATTGATAAATATATTTTTTCAATCTCTCTTGAAGTGTAATGAAGATTTTTTTCAAGGATAACTTTCCGGTGATACTATTGATTACTACAATGCAACATCAAGCAAACACTACAGCTAGGGAAGATATATAACGCCTCATGCAAGCAACTTGCGATAAAAATATTTTAGAGATTAATGAACAGATAATTCATAATTTCAACTCTAGCGACAACAACTTAAACAAAGTAATAATAGCCAAGATTATAGTAAAAATTATAACAGTAATAATAATAGTGGTTTTAATAACAACGATAATATTAATAGTAATAATTATAGTAATAATAGTGAGAGTAACGATATGAATGATAGACATACTATACTCACCATAGTGAAACACCGACAACTAGGGATTTAACCAAAGGCAAAGAAAAAGCTCTGGAAAAAGTGACCAGAAGGTTTTTCAAGTCAGTTATGTACTCTTGCAATAATAAACCCAATGACCATTTACAAAATAAGATCAGAAAATGTATCCCTTAAAAAATGAATATCATTATCTGAAACACCAAGTTTAACTAACAAGCAAACAGGCCCCTGAAAAAACCGAATTGACGACATAAAATAATGCTGTCATGAAGATCAGCTCATTTCTAAAGAAGAAATAGAGAGGACATCAAATAAAAGAACTTCTGAGAATATTGACATCAATAATAACCTTTGATACAAAACTTTTATTTACCATTCAATGAAGCCATGCAATAAAAAAACAGAGATAATTACCGAGAAGCTGCTCATAAAGAAATTGAATCCTGCTTGCCCCTGATGGATTTGATATTGTTGATATAAACAGCTCAAGCAATAATATCATTACAACTACGTGGAGGTTCCATGTTAAGTCAAACAATCAGTTCAAAGGAAGAATTGATTGCGAGACGATATCAACAAGTGCTTGATATCGGCTATAAAAAGTTTTTTCCCCCGTCCTTTCCAAGTCATCATTTTGATTACTTATTACCATGGCTAACATTTTACAAAAACCTACACGAACAATTGATACAACTACAGACTTTTTACATACCAAATTACAAAAACCAGTCCATGTAGACATACCTCAAGGCCTACATATGATATTAAACAAAAAAAAAATTGTCAGCAAAGGAACCTTAAAAAACACTATTAAAAAAGCAAATGCGCATTGTCAGCTAGACTCTTTGAGAAAGACTTAACTTGGAGACTAAGAAAATATGGTTATTATCAAAATATAACTGATGAATGCGTTTTCTACTCGAACAAATTTGAAACAAATTATATGTATTTATTGATGACTGCATAATAGCTGGAGGTCATGAAAAATTTCTTACTGTTTTGAAAAATGAGTATAATATAAAAAAATGCAGCAAAAAGAATTCTGGGGTATTACAGATAACAAAGATTGTTACTTAATAGATCAAACGTAACATTGAACAACTTATCTCAAAATTCCCTAGTAACCTCCCCCCTCCCCTCCCCTCCATTGATGGATGCAATTAACACTAAATATTATAGTCTAATCGAATCTACGTAATATTGCTGATAGCACTAGCCTTATATCTCATACGCGACCTCTATACTGAGGCGATCCACAACTGCACAATAAAAAACTTATGAGATTGGCACTACATGAATTCTTAATTACTTATCTCAAACAAGAAATCTTGCGCTTCATGTGAGGAGTAATAACTATTCTGATAACACTATCTTAAAAAAAAGAGCACTATTGTGAACCCCCTTGGGCTAACCCCTACGACTATATACCACTAGGGGTTATATTAAGTTTACGGATCTCCAGTGCAAATGACCTTTTCCAAAACAAAAATAAATAAATCTTCCTGTGAGACCGAGTACATAGCTTAAAGCAAGATATATCAAAGTATATTGGCCCTAAAAAATATGTTTCTTAGAAAATTTTACAAACTATGTATTAAAAAAAGTAAACTTTTATACTGACAAGGAAGCAGTAAACGGTAATGCATTGAACAAGAGGGTAAGACATAATGACTAGCTTATCACTACGTTATGGACGAATTAAAAATAAAAAAAACTTACATCGAATAAATACCCTCAAGAGTAAATCTGGCAGACATATCTACGTCACTCTCATTTCAAAGACGATTTCTCAATAATTGCTTTGTTGGAAACTAAAATAAGATATGGAGCTATAATAGACTAAAGCTATCAAAATCTCAAAAATAATATTTAATCAAGAATATTCCCGAGCAATATATAAAATTTTCCGATTATGTATAAAAGCGTTACAAACTAAATAAAGTCAACCCTACTTTCTTTATTTCATTCTGTTAAAGCTTTAAAGAATTCGGGTATCAAATGAGGGTTCAAAGAAGGAAAAAGGGCCTACCCTCATAATTTGAGCTATACCCTAATTCAGTAATTTTAAAGGGTCCTAAACAAGTTGCTCGTCGATATAAGAATAAAGGGGAGTGTAGAGTCTTGTGAACCCTTATAATGAATAACTCATATATTTTACTTGTGAAGCTTAATAAATTACAATTTATCTCGTTTTGCTTCTCCCTTTTGCTCGCGTGTTTTCCTTTTTATTTTAAATTACCTAACTAATTGCACCCGACTAAGGACATCTTTGGAATTGTGGTAACTCGCGATAAGTAAGTGTTCTTAGTTCTACCACTTAGTATTTTAAAAATTTATAAAAATTCTTTCCAAAAAATTAACAACAGCCAACATAGTAATCCCTAAGAGTCGTTTGAATGAATAACTATAGTATTAATTATTTCAGTTAACAGTAATCTACAAGTGAAATAAAGCAGTGTAAGGATAATAAAAGAGGATAACCGAATTACAGTTGATGAAGAATTGGCTTAACTAAATTATTAAGAAAAGTGCCGTAGACTATCCTAACTTGTTGATCCATGTTAGAGTCTACCCAAACCAACAATAGGCAGTAGATGCTCTTGAAACCATAAATGAAGCGATAAAAGTAACAAGGCACTAGCTAGTATTTTTTTGGTCAACAGTATGGAGGCCTTTCTATTTTATAAATCGGGTTCCTAAGGAAAAAAAAATTGAATAATGAAACTGTTCTCCCATACACGAAGTGAAACTCTTATGAAAAGTTTAAAGGGTTTTACTACTAAATTACTTGCTATAAAACTAACACTGGAGAATAAGTCTTTATAACCAGACTCAATCATGGTAAAGAGATTAGGAAATTCGACCTAAATTAAACAATTTAGTTGCTTCTACTAGAAGTTCACCAGGACGGACATGACCCTAGCTGCTTCAAAAAACTTGCTTCTTTTTTAATTAGTCTACTTGATGATGAGCAACGAAAATGTATAGAATATAAAGAACAACAGAAATTCCCACAGCAGGAGGCAAAGAACCACAGCACCAGACTCCACATGGAAGATTGCGGCGATGCTTTAAGACGGCCATACGGGGGATACAAGTCATCATGTAAAAATTGAGTTAACGCAAGAAGCTTGGGCAAGCCGGAGAACACTAGAGAAAATCTTCCTCGTACTTATAAAAGTGTGTTACTAATGAAAATTAACACACATCGACTAAAGGGTCTTTAATTTTTTTACGCTACAGGGGAGGTTCATATATGTAAAGGAATGATGTAACGTTAGTTCAGATGCCAGTTGCCTTTCGTAGTCTCCAACTTGTTTAAGATTTTAAATCAGTCAAATAGTTACTAAACAATCTAACCAAAAACGTGGTATCCACCGGAGAAGGCATTTTTCATTACGAAAGAGCTCTTTATCATTCCGGATGCTCAAGCAACTTATAAACGTTGATAAAGTTTATAATCCGGGGGAGGCTTTGTTTTCTAACAAAAAAAAAAAAGAGTAAATAATGCCGAAATAACACCGGACTGTGTGAGCAGCCATAAAAACATATTAAAACCATATTTAAAGGGAGTTATTTGATTATACACCAGCTTATCACAGAGTCCGCAAAGCTGTGAAAATTAAAGAGTGCCATGAAATTCCAAGGTATCTTTTATGCTATGAACTCTCAAATATTCTCTAGTAAAATAGTTAAAGGGCTCCCACCGCGGAAAGAACCATATTGCAGGACATGCATCAAAACTAATAATTAAAGCGAAAGTTGGGTAAAAAAATGATTGGCTATTCTTAACTAAAGAACTTTTAAGAAAATTTTTTTATGTTGTCTATTATAACCAAATATCATTTCAAACAAATATGGCAATTTTTAACATAGCCTGTTATTTATCAGAACCAGCTAAACATTTTTATAGGAATAATCTTAACCTAATCTAAACTAATATACCTAGTGGGACTCTTTTTGAATCTTAAAAAACGTATGAAGATGATCTAACCTGCCAGAGAAAAAATATGAGGTAAATACCTACCCCAAATGTATACTGCAATTCTTTCTAAAACTCTTTTAACGAATAGGTGTGTTACAGTAGACATATTCTAGAAATGCAGTCAACACAAAGGGACAACGTGGTTCAATTAAACAATGACTGCGATGACTCCAAGGATTAAGTGGAACTGAACTGGATGACAGAGGATTTACGATTTTTATAATTGACCAAACAAATCCCAGAAGCCCAGTGCAAGCAAAAGAAGACACAAAGGTAAAGATTAAGCCATGGGAAGTTGATTTTAGGAGGGCACCTTAAATGAGATCCGAAGAAGGCGCTTTGGGGTAACATTCGACGAAAGAGAGTTTTAAAATGACGTCAAGGCAACAAAGATGAATCCGTAACCGAGACGTTAAAGACTTATGAAAAGACACTACAATACTACTGTCAAATCCCCTGAAAGCGTTAAAGATTAGAGTACGATCAAAAGAAGGTGACCTGGAAACTTTAAACTCTGAATACGAGGGAATTAAAAAAGGGCGGGATGTAAACTACAACAGGATACAACTTGTTCCTTTAAAGTAAAAGAAGATAATGCTTTATAAGATTAGAATATGTTTTAGAGCTTCATTCATATCCACGGCCTTAATACTACGAATCCACAAGTCCCGTAGCATCAAAAAAAAAAAACATTGCTTACACCAAGTTCTCTTTTATTTTAAAAATACCTACGAAAATGCTGACTGAGATGTTCACCACATGGAGAAATTCCTTCAAAATTCCATTTATTTAAAAGTGGCAACTTAAACAACAAGTAAATACCGGTAAACAAAGCTCTATAGGCGCCAAATAAGACGGAAAATTATGGTTTGGCTTAATTACCTAGAAAGTAAAATTAAGAGGTCTTAACCAATCCAAGATAGAGCCCTGTGTACTTTACCTAGTGTATAGTTATTAGATACGTGGATGACTCGAGCACACACAAACAAGATTGGGGACCAAACAAGCTATATTGTTTCTGTGCATCTTCTATAGTGTTTTTGTTTTCAAAATTTTTCGATATCGGTTTGCCCATATTCCATCAGTGTTAGTTCAATAGTTATTTCCGTTCCCGCTATTTTTTTTTAATGGATCAGGTGTGTTATAGAAGTACGTTCTATATATTCCTATTCTTCCTGATTTGTTATCACCCTTTGCTGAAGATTAGTGGTAAGTAACACATGCTCCTCTTTTTTATCTTTAATTTTTTGTTTCGATAGCAAGGCAGCATTGACTTGGAAGCTCTTCTTATGACTTATGTATTTTATATGACTTATTTAGTTTCTTATCATCATTAACCTTACTCTTAATTCATTTATAGGTGTAGTAAGCGACGTATTTCCTCAATAGGTTGGATGTGTAGTGGCAAACCCATAATAGTGTTGTAATATATGTCACCTTCCAGCAGAGAGTAGAAGCATAAGGGAATAAATTATATCTTTAAAAAAATTAGGCGTCTCTACATTGCAATGTTTTACCTGTTTTTAAGTTAAGAATTGAAAATCCATGACCGCTAAAGCCTTCAGGTCTTGAAAAGAGTGCTCTTCCAAGTGCTCTGTCCTGTGACTTCTTTTAATCTTGAATTCGTAAAAAATGAACTTTACAACCTAATGCTATTGCAGGCTTAATTTCCACAGATTAAAAATATAATAGGTCATTAGGCGAACAAATGTTATTTTCTCTTGGACTTTGTTGGCGATAACCTTGCGTTCAAGTAAAGCTTTACTTCAATGATCATAAGAAGTTTTGACTGTTTATAATACAGCGAGTCGTATTAAATTTTTTTTTCGCACCAGAGGAGATTAAAATCCTGTTGACTGCTCATGTTCATTTGACCCTTCCCAGTAAAGGTAGCTTCTCTACGTCGCCAACAACATTTTAAACCTCGAGAAACCCCTTTAGCAGGCTAGAAGACCCAACCCATACAGACACCTACACAGCTACGAACTCCCCCCCCCATTCCAGTTAGCCCTCCACCTTCAGAGCCACCATGCTACTAAAGCTTCGGTTGAAGACCCTTTAGAGATTGACTTGGATACTTCTTTCGCCCTAATATATTAGGGTACCCTTTCTACTGTAGATAGTCGTACACCCTCTTTTTAAAAATCCTGGCTTAAGCCTACTTAAACGGATTCGTGTCTATATCGTCCATACTTTTAGCGAATTATAAGATGTTTAATTTTTTTTATTCTTTGCAAATATTATTGTAGTGCTTTTACGCGACTACCTAAGTTCCGCCATATGAGGTAATATCCCAAATGCACAGTAGTCCCCATACGAAGGCTGTTCGGCGGATATAAGCCTAGGGTAATAAGACTGTTTTTTTAAACTGTAATATTTTTTTATTTCACAATATAATTACCATCTATTTTTATACACCCTTCACAGCGACTGTACAAAATATTTCGTAAGTTTGCCCTCAAAACGCTTATTTACAACTGACTTCATTTGGTTTCTCGGAAAATATTCTACCACAGAAATCCATTTTAAACATTTTCCACAAGTAGAAATCGCTTGGTGCCAGATCCGGACCGTAGAGCGGAATATTAATTTTCTCGAAGCCCCATAACTCCCTATAATACGCTTTGAAACTTGATCTACTGGGGGCTTGCACGTTGTCTTTTAATACAGGAATCCCTCTATTTAGTTTGCCCCTGCGTTTCTCAATTAATGGCTTGTCGCAGTTAGGTGATAAAATTACCCGTTCATCGTTCTTCCTCTAGGAAATAATCCACCAAAAGTTTCTCTGCTATCTGATAAACCCGAATTCAACAGCCTTCAAGGACCAAATTTTCCATTTTTATAATATTTTCTTCCTCAGCGGCCGTGCAAGCGGTCCAGGGCGCTCATTGTCTTTTGTCGGCTTTCATCCTCCTTTAAACAGCCGGAGTCCACCTTTTGACATTGCATATGATGGTGCACGTTGAAATTAAGTGGTCATTATTTTTCTTGGTTTCCTTGGCACAGCTGCCTTTTTTTGCAAGGTGCTTGACCACAAGATGGTTTTCAAATTATTAAAACAAGAAGGTTACACTAGGAATGTTGTACGTTTTACATTTACTTAATAACTGTTATATTAGTCATTATCATATTTGACACATCAGCTAATAATTGTATGTATACAATCCAAGTTTTTTTTATAAACACCCCTTCCAGAAGAGACTCACTTCCCGCCGGACAGCCCTCGTATACTAGCTGTCCTTGCAATCACTGGGTGAGAGCGTGTTTCGCTCAATTACTTACTTTCTTTCTATTCATTTAACCCGTTGAGCAAATGGAGTTATAGCTCTTATATTTAATCGATGGTATGTAAGGAAGGAGCCTTCAAAGAATTTAGTTTAATTGAAATTGGGTTTGTGCGGTCGGGAATGATAATGCAAAAAATTTATTATAACTTTAGTAGACGTGAATAACCCAGACCCCGTTATTTTTTACACCCTGCGTTACAATATTATTTTTTTTTTTTAATTATTTTAACTTTTTTTATCTTTAAGATGCGCTGCAAAATCTTTTTCAATTAAGTTTTCTAAAATTATTTTAAAAGTCCGGACGGAAAAAGAAATGTTCGACAGCCCAGGGGTATTCACTTCAATTTGGCCACTTATGGGATTAACGCTTTTGTTTGTATCAAGTAAAATTTCGTGATTATTAATGAAATGGGTAGTTTTCGGACACATTCTTTGCTTAGTGGTGGTATGTCCCCTTTCTTCAAGGTGTCTAATGACCTTATATAATTGTAGTAAATTTTCCTTCATTAATTGTAAGTTCACGTTCTGCTGGGGTAAGTTGCTAAGGTAATTTTGATTCCAGCATTTTCGGGTTATATTGCTTGTTTGACTTGTTAATGAAAAAAGATTTATAATCATTAGCTATTAAATAGCCTGGTTTTAGCTTGTAGTAGAACATTTAAAACCTAACGATAGACCCAAAGTAGATATTATTGCTATAATATCGTTCCAAAAATATATCATATTTAAATTCGGGCCCCATTTTAAATTTAAAAGTTTTAATTGTGAAGATATGTCATTTTTCTTTAAATGATAAAATTGTCAATAACGATTGTTCCTCGATTTTCTGCGATAAAGCTCTAATCGGTTGGCAAATTGTTGAACAGTTCGTCTTCATTAGACAAATTAAAGGAATTTATCCCTAAATACTTTTTTCATCTTAACCACTCATCCATAGTAGCAGATATTCTACCTAACCATATTCTTCCATACTTACTATTGGTGTTCTGGACATCTTTTCGTTGACACGGTTATTAGACCTGTAAAAGAATTAGCTAATTTTAATTTTATAGCCTAATTTACCCAAATTCATATTAAATAAGCTAAACATGTTAGTTGTTGCTTTCTTTATCTGATCTCTGCGGTGATTGACTTTTTCCATTAAATTTTAATTCAAAAACTCCTGCTACCAGAGTCGTACCCAACCAATTTTTTACCCCAGTTTAAACTATTAAAATTGTTAACATCTCCTACGTTTATAGATGGTGAAGCATTCACATTGTTTATCGTAATTATCTTTCATTTTTAGTTCATATATCCTGTTGCCTTTCAAGTTCATCCAGTTCATACTTAGTTAAATGGTAATTAATACCATTAACCAGTACTTTTTCTAAGTTAGTTCTTTCAATAATTCTCTTCGAATCCATGCTGTCATTTCCTGGCAAAAATAAGGTGATTAACTGGAATTAAACTTGATTGAGACTCCTAAAACTCTGGGTAATTTGTTTCAACAATAAATATAATTATTTTATATATTATTCATTCGGTGCGTCCTTCGTAACAACTTTCTGCTAATGCCTACGTTAAGGTTTGAACAGCACTTTCTTCAAGTCCATTACTTTAATGGGTAAAGACATTATGGTTAATAGTATACTTTTTCAAAAAATTCTTCATTCTAGTATTGATAAGTATGGAGCCGTTATCCGTAACCATTTCTGCAGGTTTTTGCATTTTATATTAAGTTTTTAAGTGCTTATAGTATCTCGGCTATGGATACTCTTGACACCTTTTGAACCCATGTAACGAGTGTATTTTCAATTATGGCTAACACACTAACTTCAGACCTAGTTCTGGAAACTTTTATAACGTTCATATGGTGATTTTCTTAGCAACTGACAAATATCTTAAGTGTAAAAGACTACTTAATTCTTTCTTGTCCTCAGGAAAGTTTAAATAAGCTCTATGCTTATTTCAGAATGTTCCTTACTGAGCTCTCTACCCAACCGTAGTCTATACAAACCTAATTTATTCATATCCTAACTTTATTAAACTTTTCATATCTTCTCAACAGTTTAAACAAGGAGTTGTAATAATCCACTTTATTTTCACTGCATAACAGGCAGTTATTTACATAAGTATGTGTATCTTTTAAGTCCAGAGGACACAATGTCCATTCCTTCTGGTAAACAAAGATGCATCGAAATATGAAATGGAACACAGTTCACTGCACTCTGCAACCAGCTGGCATTGTTTAATGCAAAGTAATTTCTGCTTTTTTCTTTATATAATTCTTTTTGATCAGAGGTTTTGGTATTAGTTAAAGTATACAACACTTGCTGTTTCCAGCTTTCATATTTATTAATTTCTTCTTAGCGACGTTATACATTATAACAAGGCATTGTTCATTAACCCCCTTAGGTCAAGCACATCCTCATATAGGTTTCGGGCTCTTTGTTTAACTCTTCTTTAATAGCAAATTCTAAACCAGGTTTAGCTGAAATGACATATTTATGATTCCAATCAAACTTGTAAATTACGTTATAAATTCCGCTTTTAATACCCTCGCACGCTCATTGAACAACTCTGCACTTTACTACAACTTTAATCACATGAATTCTAAACAGAGTGTATTCCTTATTAAAATCTACTGCTAGGGGCGTTAATTTCAAATACGGATTTTTAAGTGGGGACCAATTTAAATGCTTATATACGGCTCGCCAATTCTCCAAGAATTTTTAATTTACTTTTTTCTGCACAACTCAAGTTAGATAACACTGAACTCATTATCAACAAAGCTTCCTTTCAAGATCGTCAAATCCTATAACTTTCATTAGAGACCGAGTCGAGCCCAATTATACAAATCCTTTTTATTTAACTTACCAAAAACATGTATCACTACTCATGTTTTTTTCAGAGAACAATTTGCAAACGACACTTCACTAATGCTATCCCACTTGCGAGAAAAACCTCTAACATAAAATTTATTACTATTATAATTTCTAACTTACCGTTTTTTCTAAACCCCCACTCTTTTATAGCATACATAAATCCACCCACAAAAAATAAGTCACCCCTTTGAAGCCCTTTCTTACTTCACTTTTCACTTTATTTTTTCTAAATAGCTTCTAACATACGGTAACTAACCCTTTATAGTTAAGTTATAAGTGCTTCCTAGGAAGTTTCAAGTCAAACTGATGATTTTTTAAGTCGAGAGCCCTCGAGAATTGTAATAGAGTTATACGTTATATAATATAATAAGTAAGACATACTATAGACTTTAATGCAACATAATTATGTAGTTGAAGAACTAAAAGCAATGTAGAAATCTATTTAATAGTGCTGGGCTCTATAGGAGCAGCAAACCAACTTTACAAAAAATAAAAATAAGAGAAAAAAAATATTAACAGTCCGTGGAGAAGATGCATTTATATAAGCACACGAAACCCTCTATTGGTCATATTATAACTTATAGTTAAAGCTTAGGTTCAACAACTTTTCTTGAAAAAACGGGTGGTAATTCCGTGAATTATTAAAAGTTGAAAGGTGCTTTTAAGCGGAGAACCTTGCCACATTGGTGATTCCGAACTCTTAAAGTAAAGAGTAGCGATCTAACAAAATTAAAGGGATAGTTTGCCGAGAAAGACAAATAAAAGATAAACTAATAAGACCAACTTAATAAAGGTATAGATAAGAGTAAAGTAATTTTTATATAAAAAAGTTTTCATAGGTGCTAATAAGGTAACAAAATATAACCAAAAAAAGGTCTTGAAGGAAAAAACGGGGGTTGATTTTGTTCACTTTAAAATTTATTATCACTATCGTTCAAAAATTGTTTCAATGTTTTAAATTTTTTCGTAAAAATTTTATAACGCTTAATTATTACTAATTATATTGACTCTTATATATAAATAAATAAGCTTAGATTAAGATTTATTTAATGTAGTTTGTATTAGAGGAATTGCTTTTCAAGTCTGTCGCTTTTAAAGTTTGGATCGATTGAAACATTTTTGCACGTAATCCACCTTGCGAAAATTTTTTAATCTTTAATACAAAATTTTCATGATCACTACATAATAGCGTTTTTTTTTAAAAGAGTGTTTGAGTGACTATAAAGATCAGCATATTCAGCAACCTTAATTTAATAGTGCATAAACTTTTAGTCGATAAAGAAAAAGATGTATACACCTTTTACTGAGATCGCTCGTGAATGCATTGTCAGTTAGCTACAATATCCCGGTTCAAAGCTCAATATATTAAACCTGCTTTGACAGACAATTACATGCGACTAAGTTATAGCCAGCGAAGTACGAAAATTGGTTCATTTCTGACTGGGCAAAGTGTTTTCTTTTCGGACGAGCAAGATCAATCGATATGGTTCAGGTGGTAATGGTGTGCTGGAAGCGATCTGGCAGCAATCCAATATTTGATAACCATTTAGTGCAAACGTATAAATTTGGGGAAGAATGGGTTATGATTGGCCCTGTATAACATCTGAAGGGCTTGGATCAAGAAAAGCAACCGGGAGCACCACCACAAGCACGTATATAGACTGTATTATAAATGACGTATCCAGAACAAGCGATTAGTATGACCTTGATCTTAATGATATGGTTTTTCAGCTAAATAAGGCCTTATGTCACGCTGCACCATTGGAGTGAGCGTGGCTCTAATACCATCGTGCCGAGTGCTAGACTGGCCCCCGCAATCTTCTAATCTCAATTCCATAAGACGAGCATGGGAAATCTTGGAGAGGAGGATATTAGGGCCATACGAATCATCCCTTGCTAAATTGGGCGAGCTTTGGACACGAGTACAATCAGAATGATAAAATATAACGCCGGATCAATGCTAATCTGACTTCCAGTATGCCAAAGGGGATACAAACAGTAATTCTAGCGAAAGGAAGCTTTACTAATTATTCAACACTACAAGCTCATATCTTTTCGAATATCATACCGATTTAAGATCAAATATAAACTAAATGTAGCTAGAGCATAGAAGTTAAAATTTTTAAGTAATCCGTTGCGTTATGACTTAATTGACAGTTATTCTGACGGAAACAAACCTATTACACCCTGCTAACAAAGCAGACTTAATTTTACGTGATGAATAATTTGAGTTCGATATACCCCCGTTATATAAAAGATAAGCACTTTTAACTCATATAAAAACGTAAAAATAATATTTATACTATAAAACGATACTTATGTATGTTATAACAATTAGTTACAAATTCTCTATAAATTTAAGGCCATGTACATTCATAATTTAAACTACAACCCGATAAGGATGTTAAAGTTAGGTGAATAGGGATGTACCATACTAAAATATCTGGTAATACTACAGTAGGTATAAATAACAATGATTGAAGGAAAGCCACGAAAATAAACAAATTATACACCATTAAAATCCACCAGTCGCTCACGGGCCCTAGTGTTGTTTGCAGCGCGAGCACGTGGTAGTTGTTTATGGCATGGGTGTACCCTTCCCTTTAGGGCCTCGCTAGTGAGATTCTTGCTTTATGCTAAGGCTGTGGGTTATAGGTGTGCCCACTGGCATCCAGACCTCGCTACACTCTGGTACTTGGACAGTGCTGCTTATTTTCTCATTGCACATCTCAAATTCCGCTAACTTTTTTTAGTTATAAATAACCTAATATAGCAATTAAAGTCGATCAGCTGAGTAATATCCAAATGCTTAAAAGAGAGTGCTTGTTTTTTACTGACTTGAAGATCTCTTGAAACAATTTGCTAATCACTGTCTTTTCTTCATCTTCTCATCTAGACTTCTGAAAAAGCACACCTATTAGCACCTCGGTTCCGATCGTATGTAAACTAGCTGTTAATTTACTCGAATATACTTAATTCCAATACTTTTCGGCGTAGTCTCTGTTTTCCATTGTTTTAATGCAGCAATAATTTAATTTTTGTTTCCTGCTCTCACGCGTAATTACCTAGAGTTAAATTATAGCGCCTTTAAGCGAAATTGGAAGGTAAAAAGATAAAAAGTTAACCAAAAAACATGCTCTAGCATCAGAGATTGACACTGGTTCTGGTCACATAAATTAAGTCCATATACTGATGGTTACGATTTACACATGCCTCTTTTTAGGTATACTTGCGTACGCATCCCCAACACAAGATATAGATATAAATAGATACAAAGCAAGAAGATTTTATCAAACTACTACTAGTAATAAGAATATTATTAGAATCTAACAGGTATGGAACTTAGGAAGCAATAAAACACATGATTAAATGAGATTAAAAATAAAAAGAATAAGTAAAGTGAGCACAAGCTTAAAGAAAAATAAAACAAAATTAAGTAAAAAAAATACAAAAATATATATATTAAAAAGGGAATGAAAAGTTATCTAGATTTTTCCCTTAATTTTCATTCAGTGAAGTTTGATATACATATATATTTTTTTTCAATTAAGAAATAAGCGGAGCAAGATGCTGAAAGATACGACTGTTAACGCTAGAAATTTATTCTTTTAACTGGATGTAATTATAAATCTAAGATATATTAAGAGATTCTATATACTATTAAACCGTACGAATTATTTTAATCTAATATGTTTCTAAAAAAATTATGATAATGCTTTACTTTGTATTGGTTCCATCTTGAATATGGCTTAACAGAATTTTAATAAACTTTTAACATATCTAGCACTTAGCATATTTGGCACACTCATTAAATAATCAAAATTAATGTTTTAAGCAAATTACCAACTTTTAGTAATTAACAGATTCAACTAAACAAGGTAACACACCGATTAGCCATTAAAATATATAATATTGCTGTGCACGTATAGTAACATGTAATAAAACATAAATTTATATGATTTGTGGAAACACATCCCCACTGAATCTAATTTAAAAGCTAACAATAATATCTTACATAATATCATCGCTAAGCAAAAAAAAAATAAATTTAGCCTACAAGTCTTAAACGAAACTTAACTTTTTCTACGATTTTTCGTTCTACTTATTAGAACAATTTAATGAGCTAGCATATAGTGTTAATTCGGTATTCTGTTCTACTAGAGTAGACTTTTAATTTTTCGTTCTACTTAAGTAGGACAAGCTAGTTAGCTAGCATTTCCAGACACCAATTTTTCCAACGTTTCCTACTGAATATTGTTCCACTCTTGTTAGAGAGCCCTCCACAGGTTTTCCTTTGGTGTCACAAATTTTTTGACTTTCTTCTCGAGTTCATCTCATAATTTGGCCTGCATAAAGGTAAATTTTTAACCGATTAATCGCACTTTTGAGGGCACCTCGTCGGTTTCCAAGATACCATAATTTTCTATGGGCATGAACCCAACAATACTAACCGAATCTCCCGGACGCCGGCAAAAGAGAAAACTAACATGGAGGAACCTCCGTGCATCACTGTTGGAGTTACACATGTCAGTGACAATTTTTCGTCCTTGTTTCTTCGGACGAAAATCCTACGTTTTCGGCCGGAGTCTTCGTCTTTGAACTCGTCAGTCACAACACACTTTTCCAGTCTTCCATTGTCCAATTTTCATGTGGTCTGGTTCACTGGAGACGTTTTGTTTTGTTCACTCATTGAATTAGTGAATTTCCGTTCAGCACGCCGACTGTGTAAATAGGATCCTTGTAAGCGCCTTTCTACTATACTGACGGAAAATGCGAATTTTAAGAGACCGTAAGATGTTCTTTACGCTTACTTATCAGTTCAGTTCTTTGGTCGTCTGCTGCTGAGGTAATTCGAGATGAACCAGGGCGTTGTGGACTTCAAGAATTCAGCTTTTTTGAAACCGACAACGTATCAGATGGATGACAGATTTTTTATTGTCACTTATTCGGTGATGTGCCGCACTGAAAAAAACCTTCCCATTGTAAAGTTACGAACTCTGAATGTTTTGTAAGTACCCAAGGGCTTTCTAAGGTCCATTTTAAATAAACAAACCACCTATAGGTGCTTCTGATAATACACCACTTAAAAAACCATTCACTTTGGTTTATGAAACGTCTGCAGAAGAGAATAATGGGGCAGGGTAAGACACACTCTTCTCAATCGACACTTTTGAGAACCGGGCCACTGCCCAGCGGCTCTTGTGCCGAAATTTCTGGCAAAACTATTGTGCCGACTCAAAGGCAATGAACGTTGGGCAGTTCTTAAAGCAATAGAATTTTATGTCTTTTAAAATTAAACATTCGCATAAGTGGTACAACCAGTAAGAAATGTTTGAGCTCCAATGTGGTCATCGGACCACATTAGAGCTTTCTACATAATATTTTATAATTTTCTATCTACTGTCCAATCCTTCAGGAAGCGATAGCATAGACACAAGGTTGACACCTTTTTAGAGGAAGATAAACCAGCTTTACAAACTAAAATTCATTATACCAATTCTAGAAAACAAACCAGAAGAATGTAATATTGAGCATACATCTGAATGAGTAAGTTATTTTAGTCGGCGTACACACTTCAATAAACAATGCATATTTTTTTGCAAGAACATTGGAAATATAAAGAGTGCTTGCTTAAAGTAAAAACACGACAAAATCCAAAATCCTACAAAACTATCCAATAACCTACTGTAAAACCAACGATAATCGCATTAAACTTGCAATCAGTACTGCTGCTCGCCTATATTACAAAAGGACGAATATCTTTCCTAGGTAAAAGAAAAGCTATATACAATGACCAACTTTAAACACAACTTTGTATCAATTGTTATGTTGGATGAAAAAGAATACACAACCATATAGAAATAACAGAGTTCAAACAGGTTAAAAAAATTTATTTAAAAGCAAGATAAATTATAAATTATACCCGATAAAAAATTTTAAAAGTACCACAAACTTATGAGCATTAATAAAAGAAATTTTAGATTTACTAATACTACCCAGCAAATTGCTCCATCTATCGAGCACTACTAATTAGAACATGCATTATACAACAAACTCAAATTTCCCTTCTCCATTTCTGACTGTGAAATCTGCACGAAATGCTAACTAAAAAGAAACAATGTGACTAGGAAGAGCTTTACACATAACAACAGATAACCTGTCCAACCTATATATTTCAATACAACCTTCAAATAAGTAATAGTTGGCAAAACTTCTAGATCCAAGAAAACAGTTGCGTTAATCTTTAGTAAAAAATACAAAATGTAAACATAAACTTTATAAATGGAATAAAAACCAAAATAAACATAAAAATTATAACAATTTATATAAAAACATAGATACAACCATATTTAAGAAGGTAAGAGGGGATAAAGTAAGTTAAATTATAACTACCTCTTTTAAAGAACAATTAAACACAAAAGGGTTAATACTTAGGTCTATTCCATGGATACACCAGTATATGTTAAGGGAATGGAGTATATAGGCATTGTGTAAAAGGAGGAGATGCATACTTAAACGATCAAAACTTCCCAAAAAAATTATGGGCAGAATCTTTCTCATGCACAACAACATTCAGGAAACGAAATGGCTACTTTAGAACAGATATATGGTCTTCAAAAGACAAATACTATTATATAAACCTCTTTGTTGAAAGGCTTTGTATACAACAATTAAAAAAATCAGATGAAAGGCTATTAGATGTCGTAACTTGACACAAGATGTATACAGGATATTAGACTTCACAACAAGAATCATACGCTCCAGAAATATAGTATGTTGTGAGAGTACTTTTCATGAACATAGAAACGAAAATTATTAACAATATTCAAATTTATAAACGAATTTAATAAAATTTATTCTAAAAAAGAATAAAAATAATCAAAAAAAATTGAAATGATAATGGACTAACAAACCAGTATAAAAAGTATATGAAAAAAAAACTTTGATATTAAACCAATAAGTAACTGAACCTAAGGGCTGTGAATGTGGCCTGCGAACCTCAACTTCATACTTAAAAATTTGCAATAAATATTTACCTTATTCATATCGCGATTTATTTAAAAACTATTTACATATTAGAAAACTTATACTACGCAAATTTTAACTAACGACATTATATTACAAACCTTATATACATATTATATTTTTATTCTATTATTATTTTCATATATATATTTTTTAATTTCTTTCTTTTAAAAATATATATTTATCTTTTATTGATTATGAGTTCATCTTCTGAAGAAGAGCTTCGAGCATTGATTGCTAACCGAGTGGCTATAAATGAAGAACTCAGAAAGGAGTAAGATTCTACAAAGGCAAAACTTCTAGAAGTTACTAAAATCTCTTAGGACAAAAATAAGTCCAGAAGGCGAAAGGAACCCTTTAATAATATAACTAACAATAACGCTTTTTCGGTCTTACAATCCTAGATCGACCAGATGATTTCGATGTGGTAGTAGAGGACAGCGAGACTGTAAAGGTTACAGAAAACGGTGAAATAGCTAATATTAAGGATAATAGTATTAGTAGCAATAATCTTATAACTAATAGTTCCCATAACATGGTCATTAATAATAATAAAACTGTTAGCAACAATAGTAATAGCAAAAATAATATTTACTTAATAAAAATAGAAATATTAGTAATAGTAATGATTGTAATAAGTTTAATTCTTATAATAAAAATTAAATAACAGTTCCAATAAGGGTAACGACAACCTGAAAGCTATTAGAAGCTCAGAGAAGCTCTCAAGAGCTCTACATGATACCCTTGACATTGAGACGGGCAGCGCGTCTGACACTACCCCTATTATTAATGAGTGATCATCCACCGCGGCACCCCCCCTGCGAATTCACAAAGAGAAAATCCTTCCTATTACCCCTTGTGAAAAACAAAAAATTGACCCCTTCTTGACTTCTGCAATCCAACGGTGCTATGATCGCGAGGTTAAGAAATAAGCATCTTGGAATTAAAATTCTTCCGACAAGAGCTGAAGATGCCGCGTGGTTACAGTTATAAAATGCAAGCAAGAATTACAGCATTTTTCCTGTCAATCATCTGAAGACAAGCCATCCAAAAATCTGTTATCCGTGGAATTTATTGTGAACTCGACATTGCGACCGTCGAGGCGACCCTGCGCGCGCAAGGCATCACATCCCACCAAGTGGCATGAATGCATACGGAGGATCCTGCCAATGGTGGACGGAAGAAGTGTCCGTTACCATTAGTGCTGGTGCACGTACCCAGAACGGAGCAACAAAAGCTTTTAGAAATGAAGACTATGCCCATCTTCAAATCAAAATAGAAGAACTTCTAAAGAGCAGTCGCGTTGCCAGTGCCACTGATCCCGAATCTTTGGTCTCGTTGCAAGCTTTTGCGCTGCGGTACCTCGGTTCAACAATTGCAGTGAGGGTTCATTTGAGTGCGGGACCCGCCTGCTAGATGTGCTAATTGCGGCGAGGCATATACCGCCAACTACCGGGGCTGCAAATGTTACCCGCGAAGGCCTTTAGCAGTCGACTAACCTACGCGACCACGACATTAATTGCCCACTCCGAATGCTACCGTTACACCAGCCATACTCTATGCTTCCCCCCTGGGAACGAGACCGCACCAAGCGCCCCCTGCGGATAATCTTACTAACATTGATAGCGCTGACACAGTTTCTCAACAAGAACAGCGACCGCAACCGACTCTAAGGCAGTTGTTAGCTATTTGGACGACAAATCTCTCGACCATGCACGAGAACCGTAAAAGACTTAAAATTTGTTTGCAATGGTTTTAAATTTTGAACGCTTAATCACATCCGATTACTGTTTTGGAACGCAGAGGGCGTCCAGAAGAAAAAACGACTTGCAAGAATTATTGAAACGAGAAAGAAGAGGTATCTGTGCTTTCAGCGAAACACAGCTCTTCCCTAGTGTACCAATTAACATCTGCAACTTTGCGGCATTTCTCCAGGATTGGTTGTGGACAGTAGTGGAGGGGAAGCTATTCTTATCAAGCCAGGCATCCTACATTATAAAATAGCATTACCAGCTGCCTGAGAGAAGGAACATAATTTTGTTTCCTTTTTTGGTCTACTTTAGTAGAACATTTTAATGAGCTAGCATTCCCAGATTGTTAGTTCGTTAATTTGTTATATTAAAGTAGAACTTTCTTCCCTAGCATGAGGGATTAATATTTAGAAAATTTGTAATATCTTTATATCGTCTTATTGTCCCCTGTGCTAGGGTTTAAAGATGAGAGCTCACTAACTTTTATCTCCAGGCGTACTTCTCTCCTGCGCCACCTATTTTATCGTGCAGGAGCTTGTGTCGACTCCTACATTTGGTTTCGATCGCAGTAAGGTAAGCGTCAACTATCATTTAAAGATCCAGTTTTAGTAATTGCGTAGGTTAGCTTCTTAATGGGAAGACTATGCAATCCAATCAATTTTGCATTCGTCCGTTAGCTCTTTTTTCCAGCTTTTGCCATTTGATGTACATTCTTTGTACAAGTAACAATTGATTTGCCTCCAGATGTAGGTCGTAGAGTGCACGAAAAAGATCGTGCCCTATAGAAACGCGATTGCCGTGTATGTTATTCCTATCAGCTTCCTGTAGGGAGAAATATTAAAGGTTGAAGAAAGGTAGCCATCCGGGGTTTGAATAGAGTATAAATGTAAACTTATATTGTCGGGCCATGTCCCTCTTTACTATCAAAAAAGCTTCCTACTGTCTTGGGCTAATGTGCGGCTCTACAAAATCATGTGGAATAACAAACCCTCAAGATCGTAATTAGGATAGCTTCTTGGTACATGCTCTTAGTTAAGGTTTGTACGCTACTTCGGAAAACTCTAGGTGGTGTCCTAAATATGACTTGATAGTACACGGCTAGAAATAGTCGCTTTCAAAATTGGTAAAAACTACACGACAGCTTGAGTCTCTCGGCAGGTGCTAAAGTACCGTTTATGTCGTATATAAGCGATGTGAAGTTGGCCCTTAATGAACGATTCTTGTTGTTTCAAACCTGTAAAGCTAAGCGATTGGCCAATTAACCGAGAACTTTAACCGAAAGGAACTTGCGCGATGTATACTAGCGTGGCCTTCTAAAACTGTTGATCCTTATCCGCAGTTTATGAAGAGCTATAGAAACTAAGATAAATCATCTTGGTGTAAATAGCTAAGTCCTTAGAGTACTATTGCTTAAAGCTACTAAGTGCGTCTGAAAGCTTTCGTGTGAACAGACTCTTAGAATGAGTGGCTAATTTAACACTCTTGCTCCGTTTCTGGGCAGGTAGTGTGTAGATATAATACTAGTTGTTTAGCTAAATAAAGAACAAAACCTAGTAAAAGATTGAGGCGCGCTTCTGTATAACTATGTCTAGAACATAATTATGTGCTATTATGAATAGTGTTATTTACTAGTATTTTCTACAGATTTAATATTTTATTTCATTTTATATTTGCTTAGTGCTTCTACCTTAAAATAAGTTAAACGCTTTATTTATCTTCTTTTTGTTAACTTTCTATAGGTAGAGACACATTTTGAACCTTTATCCCGTCCTTTCTTCATAATTTAGGTTTATAAAACCCTTTATAAGAGGATAGAAATCTGTTCTCGATGCATCTTCGCGCCTGTGCCGGCCCTGGGTACCTTTGTTTCTTAACATTCTTTTTAACGCTAGCCTGGCGCGAGCGCCCTCCTTTGCCCATGTGGCCATGTTCTAGGCTAATTCTGCCATGATTTAAAGTTAGGTACTTTAAGTTATACCTCAGCGGTATTGATCGGGTTCTTAGTGGTTGTCCTGAATGTTAGCTTCTTTTCTGGGCTTTCCGGCATTGTTCTACACTCTTTATACACTTAAGGATTCCTGTTCCATCCCCAGGTGTATATCGTAAAGTGGCCAAGAAAGATTGACCCTATATATAAAATTCGCGTCATGCTTTGGCATTAGTTCCTCGCGGCTTCCAGATAGTTTATATCTATGGAAGGCAACAGGTTGCCATCCCTAAGATGTAATGGCGTACGAATGTTGGCTTATCATGCCGCGAGTCATGTCACCCTCTACGATTCGGCGGTGTTTTCGATAAATATCCCGTAAGCTCTCTGTTTGCTAAACATGGCTAGTATTCTTTAAAAAACTCGGGCTTATTGATAACATTTAAACCAAAGAATCGCTATTATGGTACCTTCCTGTGGTATGCTTCTGGTTCAGCGTTGTATGTTACTTAGGAGAGTTCTGAAGTTGCGTAACGCACGGTTGGAAACAACTGCTCTTAAAAATGGCAAAAACTCGAGGTGGGCTGAGCCCAGTGGCAGGTGAAATCTTCCCTGTAACATGAAGCAAACTCGAACGGAAAGTAACATAACACTTAAACTATGTTCACTAACGAGACTTGTTTAAACCTAATGTTGGCTCTGTAGATTTGAACCCAAAAGGCTAAATAACCTTGCGGAATTAGAAGCTTCCCGTTGAGTACTAGCATTGCCTTCAGCAGCTATTCCTCCTTAGGCGTAGTGAATGAAGATCTGTTGAAACTAAACACACACACAACAACACAAAAAGTTTGGCCAAAACAGCTAAGTTATGTTAGAAACTACTTCAATCCGATTAAGTAGGTGCGGCCGAAAGCCATTGAAGCAAGTTCTAACATGATGAGTAATGTTTAAATAGCACTGTTGCCTTGTTCCTGGGCCGCTGGTCGCTGGTGTATTATAGTGCATGCTACTATATGTTAATAGTGGTTTGTAGAAATGTGTACTGTTATATTAGCGCTATTTACTAGTACTATATATATTAAGGGGACGATCCTGGCTCGAGGCAGTTGGAATTGCCCTTAACCTGACTAGATAGGGGCCCAATACTGTAATGTCAATCTATAACCGCCCAGTCAGCCACTCACATTGTTCGATCTTGACGCTCTTCCAATACGTGACTTTCCGGCCATTCTATGAGGAAGTTTTAACTGTAAACATCCCAGTGGAACAGGCCGGGTCAACCCGCGTTCCTTAGCGTAGGCCTTAAGGATGTAGCCGTTCCGATTTGCAAGAGTCCTAGGACCACAGTTGCCAACACACATGGCGAGGAAGATGGGCACAATGAACGTGTTGGAGATCGCCATGTTAAAAAATATATGCCTTCCAACGGCTTTTCGGGCGCTGAATGAATTGTCGTCGGATTAACCGCCTGTTCTGCTCGAACTGGGAGAGGAAAAGGAAGCAATAAGAACATTCTACCGAACTTACAGGAATTGGAACAAATTCACCGAAACACTCGAGAAGGAGCCCCCATTCTTTACGACATAGATCGAAATTCCCGCTAATCTAAACAATGCTGCTGTCAAATTTGAACGCGCGGTGACAGAAGTCCACAGCAAAGCAACGACGGTACATGAAGTTGTGTAGAGCCCTAAATGCCTTCCTCAAGAACTAAAGGTATCAATATGCGAGCACCGGCGGCACATCCGGTAGTCATGGTCTTCCAACGCGCAGAAGACAAAATAGTGCTAAACCGCCTTCACTAGGCACATCAGGAAAAAGCTAATGGCGCATATAAACTGTAAAAGGGATAACAAACTAAACGAAGTATCCGAAACTAGTGACATCTCTCGCGACTCTTTTTGGAAATTTCTTAAACGAGTTAGAAAATCGCGGGGGCCTTCGACTTCACCACCGCTTCGCAAGGGCGATACCGTAGCCGAAAGCGATGAAGATAAAGCGAAAAAAACGTCTTGCAGATGATCTAGCTGCTAGTGTTCGTCGTCTACCCCCTCAACCATCGACAACGCTCCCTTTGTACCTAACCTTATCTCGTCTGAAACCAATGATTTTACAGAGCTCTCTACCACAGGCGAGATCAAACCGGTTATCAAATTACTACCGAAGCGAAGGCGCCCGGCCCTATCAGCATCACTAATCTGATGTTATAACAGTTCCCGCTATATATCATCTATGCGGCCTTGTCAACTAGGGGTTGACCTTCGTCTATCGTCCCGGGCGTTGTAAAGTGGCAAAGAGACCGCAACTGGCGTCAGAGTCCCACGATTATCGATCCGTCCGCCTTTTCTCGGAAGGTGGTAAGAAAGCTGAAGCAGTGATACAATCTTTTGAAAGGTGGTTGTGGGCATTCGTGGTCTTTTACCAGAGTTTCAGTTTGGATTTCGCAAGGAGTACTCACGGCTCAACAAATTCTTCGCCTAACCGAGTGTATGAAGAGTCTTTATTTTCAAAAAAGTCACCGGCGCTGTCTTTCTCACTGTTGAGAAGGTTTTTGACCGAGTATGGCATGGTATCCTGCTATGCAAGCTACATACTTTAACGACACCGCGCGGTCTTCAAGAAGTCCTTAAGTTGTACCTAACCGGCCGGGTATGCAACACGCTAGTAGGCGCTGCACTGTCGTCGCCTCGCTATCTTACAGCAGGAGCCCCGCTAGGCTCTCTTTTACCGCCGCCCCTATTCGCGCTCTATACGAGAGCGACATTCCTCTTCCTCTTCACCCTCACACGCGGTTCGCCATTTACGCCGATGATTCGCTAATTTATTCTTCTTCCAAGTCACCCGTTTTACTATATCAGGACTTACAATAGTATACTGAAGCGCATGCTAGCTGGTGTCGTTAATGGGCCCTCTCCGTTAATGCAGCAAAGAGCAAGACGCTTCTTATAACGAAGAAACACCATGCGCTGCAAACTTCATTAACTTTTAACGGCATGGAACTTTTGTGGTGTTCTCCTGGGGGCATTACAAATTTAAAGTTGTCGTGACGTCCACGTGTAAATTACTTGGCGGTGAAGGTCAAGGCGGTAATTTAGATGCTATATCCTTTATTATGCAGCAAAAGTAAACCTTCATTGCGGAATAAGCAAAGGCTTTCTGTTGTGCATCCGGCAGATTATGGCATATGCATCTCCTGCCTGGGCCTACGGCTTAAAGGCAATAACGTCCTCACTTCAAATGCGACAAAACATTTAGTAAACAACACGACCGCATATTTACATACCAAACTTAGTAATCCAATTTATGCACAGATCCCTCAAGGATTATACCTCATTAAGATATAATCAAAAACAGAAGAAACTA
Source organism: Zophobas morio (assembly GCF_036711695.1). NCBI lineage: Eukaryota > Metazoa > Arthropoda > Insecta > Coleoptera > Tenebrionidae > Zophobas > Zophobas morio. The sequence continues at coordinate 31,490 of NW_026972242.1, read as the reverse complement.
TAAAAAGAATACTATCGAGAAAAAAATAAGAAATGTGTGCTACAAATCAAGGTTGCTTTATATGTACTTAAAGAATCTGCCAGACTATTTTTTTTGAAATTTCTCGCAGCACTTAAAAAATTTTTTTGGTATAAACTGTTGTTAAATAACCACCAAGTATGGTGCCTGGCTGAGCTTAGTTAAACAAAACCACCTCTAGTACTGCAATAAACCCTGAGAAGAGGGTCCCAATGACCTCATATGTTGAAACTGGGTGGTTTAACTTAGAAGTTTTACAGGAAGATGATAATCACAAGGACCTATTCAATCATAATTCTTGAATTTATATGGTAAGTATCTTATAAAAAACTCGTCTTAATATTGACGATAAACCTGTTAACAATGTTACAGACGGTGCAGGGTTTGGAATACACTTGCAATATGCAAGTTCAGTTGTAGCAGCTCTCACGTAATGATATTTCTCCTCAGAATTTTTGGCTTCTACGAAAGATAGGTAAGTGCGGATGAGGGCCCTCCTTAGTTTTTTTGATAGATACGCCCTACATGTCTACTAAATCTAATTGCCTTTTACTTAAGTTAGTTAACTTGTTGACATTTTGAATGAATTGTATTTCGTCATTATCGGATTCAGGTGAAGGATACGAGATGTACTTAAATAGGTCTTTTTCTGGTTTCTTTAAAAAGTTTTATTTAATTGGTTACGTTTAGCACATACATTTTTAGTTGAGTGTGAAGGTCTTTCCTTAATTTTATCTTTTTTACTTTTATTTTTGATTTCAATACTGGAGTCAATTTGTGGTATCTGTGGTGCATTCAGTTTTTCAGACTCATTTATTTATCTGAATATCCTGATGTTCATTTGTATTATAATTATTATCAATTGATGATTCCTAATTTTTATTGACGCAAGTTGTGCGTTTAATTATAGGTTCGTCAGTTTTATATATCTTAAAACTGTTTAAAGTTGTCATTATTTAATTTTATAAGGTTAATCATTATTTAATTTTATAAGATTAGTATCATCATTTTTTTTAAAGTTTTTTCAGGTGATATTTAATAGGTTCTGTCTTAAATGGTTGCGAGTCTAATGCAACGGAAGTATATCGTTAGGGAGGATTAAATTTTATGCATAATTGTGTTTGATGAGTATATAGTTCCAACATGGTCAGTCCTATTGTCGCCAAAGGGAAATATACATTGGTAACTGATTATATCTCTTGAGCGAATAATTTTTCCTGTATTTGGATTTTAAATAGAAACTCATCTTTAGTAGAGACTGTGGGTTTAGAAAGTAATATTCCTCCACTGCTCTATCCTGTGATTCCTGTTGTAGCCTGAATCGCAGTAATGAATTTTACGTCCAAGTGGTAGGTAATGTTGATGTTTGCAGCCTTGCCTTCGAATAATTAACTGCTATGAAAAAGTTGTTGCCTTTTGATATGTTAATGATAAACGGCATCACGCTTTGCCTCACTTAAGAATTTAGGTGGTAGATAGTACTGTTTTAGTATACACCCAATCAAGTTACAAAGGGTTTGTTTTGTAGGTTTACTGAGCATATATAGTGGTGTATATTGAGAACTGTAGTGAATAGCACCCCTTGTTGCTTCAGTGCTCTTTCAAAAATTTCATTGGTACGTTCGCAACCCTTATCTGGCCTAGTCTCTTCAATAAATGCTGAGTGAGTAGTGTTTTTTAAGTCTCTTATTCTGAATGTTTATTATGGTATTCTAACCAATCAATCAGTTTGAATTTAACTTCGTTTTTGGTTCTGGCAAAAATTGTAATCACAGTTGCATTTGGCATCCGCTCCAACCATGACATAGTGAAATCCATTATACAGGGTGAACAAGGTGACCAGGTCTCCTCAAACAGTGGGTTCGGCTAATCTCGTTTACTCTTAAGTTATTCATTTTATATCTATCACACTTTTCACGTTTGTTATTTCAATGCCTGGAACAATAATAATATTTGTAACTAATATATCCATATTTGTACTGTTCGTGAGGTATTACACAGTTCTAATTGTTTCAGAAAGGGCGCAGAAGGTTAAAATTTACAGTTTTGGTGGGATATAACCTGTATATACCATCTTTTGAACGACCTTGAGCAGCAGGCAAATTGTTATCTTGATATAACTCTTGAGTTTTAAAACTTAGCGGTGTATCCGTTCTCATCAAAAGATATTAGATTATGTTAAAAATGTAGACTATAAACCGAATTACTATGACTGTAGAACTTTAAATAACTGGAATAATAAGTGTTTATGTCAGAATTTATTATGTTAACAGTGGTCTTGTTCATTTCGTACGTTATGTACCCTCTATCTTTAATAAAATGTTGGTATGCGGCAGAATCAATCTTATCTTAGTCATTAAGCGCAGTGTTATGAGAGAAATGATTTGTGGGATTGATATTTCTTTGCTGCTTTATATATTATTTTTCTTTAGGAAGCATATACTTTCTTACTATGGCTCAATTTTTCACAAAGTGTACATCGTTTTTTAGAAGGGGCAAGAAATTCTTTTGTGGTGATCACCACATCCTTTGCATATATATAAGAACTATGTTTGTTAAGAGGTTTTCTTTGAGTGAGTTTTGTTTTGTAGTATGGAGAACAGTAAGAGAGTTAGCTCTATTTGTTTTTTCCTGGTTTCTGCTTACGATAAAGAATTTCAAGTATTAATTTCTCGGGATTGTTGCTATAATATAGCTCAAAATATTTCATTATATAAAAATTCATCACCACACCTGTTAATAAGTGTTTCCCCTAAAGGAGGTTTGATTTCAATGATCTATGTTGTTAAATCAGAAGCCGCGCATTGTTCTTGTATTTGCCGGGCGCTGTGATCGATTGACATATCGTTAAATTAATTCAGTGGGTTGTTTGAGGTGGTACAAAGTTTCTTGCATCTTTTGCATAAATATAGCTAAAAACTTCCGCCAAATTGCTTTTAGCGTTTTCAATAGTTTTATTTGGGTGTACTATATCAATGTCTCCCAATTTACTTTGTATCATCACTAACACTGCTCAAAATTATTGGGTAACCAATGCAGATTTTGGTAATCTTTATCGAGAAGTTAATTCACTTTAACCGATTTTATCGTTTGTAAAAAGGTCAATGTAATCCCTGATATGTTAGGGCAAGTTTGATAACAAATGAGTCATTGACGTAGTTAAATTGATTCTCGAGGTTGTACACTATTTCAAACTGGAGTATTATTATTTCGATATGTGGAATCTTACATTTTATATCGTTTATTTATAAAATTTTCGTGCACATAACTTATCAGGATTTAAGGGAAGAAAGAAATAAAGCAGATAAATAAAAATGATAGAACAAATAAGAAATACTAGATAAGTTAAGTTAAAAAATTAAAATAAATAAATACACAAAAGTGCAATTATAAGAAAAGAGAAAGAAAAGGATATCCCTTTAAAATTTATTCCACAAAGCTTAATATATATTTTTATTCAGTTAAGATTATTAAAATTAAGATTTCATATGATAAATTAGTAACTCTAGAGATTTTATAGCGTATTTTATACTGGATGTAATTTTAAATAACAATAAATGAAAATAATATTGGACAGTAAGATAGATCAAATTCCTAATCTTTTATAAAAATTTTTATGATAAACTTTATTTTTCATGGTTCTCTTAAGAGTACAGCTTGATACTTTACAAAAGTAACGTTAAATGCTCCGTATAACCAAGATGGCCACGCCGTTGGGTGCACCGATCGGTCTTGGCGGTGCGTGCAAAGTTGCAGAGGTTAAGCGCAACATTAGGGAGAAGGCACCTCCGCTGATGCTGCACACCTTTTGCTTACTGCGTATTACACCTCTATTTGTATCCGCAGAGTATAATAATTATTAATGTTTTGTAATATTTCTATAAAATAAAAATCATATGGTTGAAAATTGATATTTTTTGTTATTCGAGCACCAGGAAAGGTGATAACTCAACAAAACTAAATTAGCGGAACAAATAGAAATTACATATTAAAAAGCCTCCTCTAAAAATTCTTAGACGGATCATAGACTATAAAAAATGAGTCCGAAAAACTTAAATACATTTCGTATAGGAGCTGTAAGTAAGCTAATAAAAAAAAGCAAATAACCAATCCACAGATGGAACTATGTATAATTTTATCCGCACCCCAACTACCCCTTCTGTGGAGTAATAAGGTTTTTTTTAAAAGTCAAGTAGCCTTTTTCGTAGAAGAAACATCATGAAATAGGTTCCCTTTTTAATCACATTGTAAATATAGTAGTACCTCGCTTAGTGCCTAGGTAATTTTTTTTTCTGGGTTGTGCACACTAGGGTGAGTATTAACGAGTATAAGTGCTACGATTTTGGATGGTAAAATTCTGTAAAGGTAAAAACCTGAGGACTAGACTAGCGCAAATATGTGAGGACGGAACTTGAAAATACAAAAAGCACAAACATACAGACAGAGCACTCAAATAAAATAATCCTAGCTAGGCATCCTAAGACTTTGTTTAAGTGCAGATTAAAATGCTAATAATATGTTAATTAATCTATAAACGAAAAGTATGTTTTCTCAATAACTGTTATATAATCAAATAGTTATTAAATACAATTTAATATTGAGCCTTTCAAAAAAGTGCAAGCAATTCAGTTTTGTAGTAACGAGAATATTTAATTTTCCTAGTTAATAGTTTCATATACTTTATAAGTTGAAGACACGAAGCTCTAAAAACCTGATGACCTATAACACTTTAAAACTATTACAAATTTTTACTCGAAAAGGCTTCATGAAACTCTTATCATACTAAAAATCTTTTAGTCTACAAAACAAACTTAGTAGATCGGTTACTCAACCTGCTTAAACTCAAATAAATAGAGCAATTGAAAGTTTAACTAAAATTATTATGAGGAATTTTTGTTATTAGATATTCATAATACTACCAGGTAAACAAGTTAATGGATCAATAGGCTCCAGTCCTCCATGTTTTAGTAGAGAAAGCGCTAATGCAGCAAAAAAGTTATTTAGCAAGACTTGAACTTAGTAACTTTTTGGGTGCAAAAGCCAATACAACGTACCGGCCACACTGAAAGTTGTATGGAACAAGTCGGCTGGTTCCCTCGGGCGAGGTGAAAAGCCCCCGCTTTTTTTATTCTGAAAAAAGTTTAAAATTCCACAAGAAGATCTAAAATACAAATTCCTACCTGACAAGAAAGTATAAAGGGAATTACGAAGTCATAATTAATAACTGGAACATTTAAAAGTTTTAAAGAAGCCAACACCCACCACGCGTAGCAACTCTATAAATTCTTAGTTATTTTTAATATAGAGACGATTGTAATAGTAGAACATCGTAAAATTTTCCAGGTCTTCCGTTCACTCCTATTCCAAAAATTCTATTTTTGAGCCAGTCTACGATTAAACTGTTTTCCTTTTCTGTAAAAACATGACCACAGAGAACAAGCCCAGCCACGGCGCAGAAAGCTGGCCCCAACGAAATCAGGATAATTGTATTAATACTAAAAGCAGATCAACTAAAGCCTGCGTGAGACTCGGTCCTTGGAAGGAGGCCGAAACCCCCATCTTTATTTAAGCAAGAAAGAAGAAAGGATTGCGCGGAGGCAATATCGCAAGTATTCAACTTTTGAAGAAGTTTCAAACTTAAAAGACCCATGTAAGTAAACTTTACATCCTTCTTTATAAAAAGTTGGTGTCTAAAAACAGGATTATGCAGAATAAAAACCTCTCCCCATATGTCACTGGAAAAGGAACCGTCTGAATTTTGAAGTTTTAAAATAACTTCGCCAAAATTTAAAAAAAAAAAAAAGAAATTTAAATAATACGATAAAAAAAGAATTTTAGATAAATAGTACATATGCATAAGTATGCAAAATTTAGGCCTTAAACTTAAATCCAATTAAATTAAGACGCAGCTTGGAATGGCAAGCAGCTACATATAAGCACTCACACGCAGAGTTTTTAACTACATCGATCTCTTCTAATCTGTTAAAAAGTATGTAAAGCTGGATCGCACTCAAAGTAAACTGCAAGTTGGCATCATGACCCTTTTGTCCTCCATAACCTCCTAAAAGTTTAAAAATTATTTAGTTTCTTAAATTTTTGTATAAAGAAAATAAAGAAAGTAGATATATGAGTGCCTTCTGGCTGGCGACAAGTTTCCAAGTGATTGAGTATTGGGTCTATACTACTTACCTATAAAATATATATATTAAGCTTAGACTCGTGCACAAGACTGGTGATTATGAGTGATTATGCCCGTAAACTGTATATGAATAATATATGTGGATCAAATACCTATCTTGTCAAATATATTTAATTGTGCCCGTGTAATTATTTTAATTTTAGTGTAAACAAAAAAGTTCAGGTCACCTCAAAACAATTTAATAGATGCGAAGTCAAAGAAGCCCAGTAGAAAGCAGTAGTTTTTAGGTGAATGGTATTCCAATAATAAAATTCGTTTTCGTCTAACTTTTTTTTAATTTATCACTTAAAAAAAAGAAAAAACTTTTTTTAAAAAGAAAAATAACCTTATTTAAAGTTTTCAGAAAATTGTTCACCGCTTTTAGCTCAGCAAGCATCAAATATAAAAAGTAAGTAGCCCGAGGAGTGTTATCTTTTGGATAATAAACCTAAATACTAAATTTTATAGGTAGGTAGCTATAGTAAGGTTAGGAGTACGCAAACAAAGTCTTAGATTAATGTAAAATAGGTGCCTTTTAGTTGCTAAGTTTACGAGAAATTATTAAAAAATACAATAATTATTAAAGCTAAAAAAAAAAGGTAGAATTACTAAATTTTAAGTAATATTATATATATATAATAACTAAACTAACCATGAAACTGTGAAATTTTACTAATAAAGGTGTAAAGGTTTAACAAGAGAGCCCTCTGGTGCCATAAGTAAATATCCTTATGGCTTTAAACTCGAGCAATGCTCAGCTGTTGAAGTCATTGCGGATAATGGTGCTCTAAAAGCTCTATTTTGCTTTTGTTGCTATTACTCTGTAAATACTTTTCCCCTTCATGTTTACAATAGAAGTATATCACAAAAACTCCTCTCAAAGAAGAAAGCGATGATCCTGTTGTAGCGGAGTTGATGGTCTGTGTTGCTACCACTTTGAAAGAAAAGTTGTACTTGTTTCAGTATCCAAATAGACCTTCTTTTATGCCTTATGATGAATTATATTGTGGACGAATAAAACCACAACAGAGGAAGGTTTACCTCAACTTAGCCATTTAGTCAACAAACTATTTCTGTTATGAATAACTAACAATAGGTAGAATTAGAACTCCTTTTAGATACACAGTCTAGCTGTTATAATCAAAAAAAAGGCAAAGATTTAGCAGCTAATGCTATCAATCCAGGTGAGCGTAAATTTTTAAGAATATTCATTGTAATTATCTTTTGGAATTAGAAACTGGTGAAAGCTACTATCAGACCTCTTTTGTTGATAAGCATGTTTTGACTTCAACAAGATTACAGCCCACAGCATCTTACTTTTGTGGTGTACTTTCACCAGGTTTAAAGGAGAGTTTTCTATTCAATGACTCTTCTTATAACAGCTATAACATAAAGGAAAACTGCACCTTACTCCGATTTCCGATATTTTGCAATTTAGGTCGAGTTTTGAGTGCCTTAATGTCTCTTCATCTGACGTTAAAGAAAATAAAGTTTCTTCAAAGTTGTATATTTAATATTTTTTTATGTAGCTTTTTATGACTTCCTCCACAATATTAGGCCCGTGGGTTTAATTGATAAACCGCTTAACCCACAAGAACGGCGCCTAAAGGAGCTGCAATCGGGAATTGAAGAAGAATGGATCTCTCTTTCTGTGTTTACCAATAAAGTTACTTTTTTCTCGTCAAAAACTTTTTTCCCGACATCTTTCCTCTTCTTTTTACTAGACGAAAGATTTTGACAAAGTTTTTAATCGCCTTTTCTGCGTTTCAGAAGAACCTTACCTCTTTCCTCTAGCAATCGACGAGTATTTAGCAACTGTAACAGGGCGACTCCGGCTGAATACAGTAGAATCTGTGTTAATATATAACACTTGCTATTTAGGGACTCAATGCAGGTTCATGTTAGGCTACCGCAACCAGCAAATCTGGCAGTGACGTTAAACAGGGGCTTCTAAGGGCTTTGGAAATGCCACTCGAGCAGCGTGTTAGAGTAATACTGGAAAACGGTTATTAAAATATGATTCATTTAACGAACTTTAATAATTTTAGTTTGTTACTTTTTATGCTTAACAGCTCAAATTATTCATTTTTCTCGACTTTTACGCCTGTCTGGCTGCGAGACAGTCCTCTCCCGTGTTGTTCTTGAGGTCTTAAAGGAAATTTCGGTGGTTATTCACGGATGCTTGATTATAAGGAGGTAGTACCTCGAGTTTCTAAAAATTTTAAGTTTTACCCTTTTCTTACTTTAGCGATACTTTATACCCTGATGACAACATTGTACCTGCTTTAGAGAGCTCAGGAGCTGTACTACGTGAAGTCAGGTTACTCACATTCCCTCTACATATCCCTTTATATGGTTCACTATTGTGCCTCTACAGAGATCACATACTACTACTGTTCCATTCCATGCCCAATGCTACTGACGAGTATAATAGCATAGAAACTTTAGCAAAGTCCACCTTAAAAAACTACTGCATATCGGAAGTACTCGATCCACCTATTCAGGTTGGTTCCTATCATAACAGCGTTGCTCTGGGAAAGCACTCTTGCCAAGTAAGGGCGCTGTGTTTCTGTGCTTGTTGAGAAACCCACCCAATTTTTTTTTTCTAGACGAACAGTGAGCGAGCAGGCTACCTTAAGCGAAAGTTCATTCTGCAAAGCTTCAATATATCATTTGAAACGCTGACCGCTTTGTTAAAGCAAGTGGCTTTCTTACGTTCGCCGTTTGGCTGGGCTCTGAAGTTGCAAACAGACCATCACTTTATTCAAAGGTTGGTTTCTGGCAATTGGCGTTAATAAATTCTAACGATTGTGCTTTACACGTGACTGGCGGAGGACAGATATCCAACCTTTGTAGAGGCCCACAACCCGGCATGCATCCTGCAAGTAAGACAAAAAAGCAAACTTTAATTCGCAGTGCGAAACAGCTTAAGTGGCCTTATATTATAATAAAAACGGAGTGTTCGACTTTTAAATATACTCATGAGTGCTAAGACATAAAAAGCTGAGCTTTCTACAAATAATTAGTTTATTAAAAAGTACAGAAAGTAAAAAGTGTAATGGCCAGTGGCGCCCATGAGTGAACGCCAACAAAGTGTTTTGAATACACGGATGTATGGCTTGGATCGGTGTCACCGGCACAGAACCAAATAATGAGCCAAAATACATCTTGCAAAAGCGTTGTTACGGCGAATAATTATAGACAGCAATTTCCCGTCATCGTGTATAAGTTGGCTTTGCCACAAAATCTTAAGTTTAATCCATAAGAAAACTTATAGCGTGTAAGCAGTGCCGCAGAACCAAAAGGGGTGACGACTGGATGCTAATTGGGCCAATTTTAGACGAGGTGGCCTTAAAAAAATCTATAAAAGTGTGTTAACGAAGGCATTTTAGTTTGACAATGCTACGAAGTACCGGGAGACACAATCTCTTCGCTTTTGACCCAGGAAGTAAATGATGTTAAAAAGTTAACAGATTCGTTTACGTAGGCAACAAGAACACTGGCGCTGGAAGCTGGTAGCGTAACAGAATCGCCAGAATCGTAGGCCGGCGTAGCGATCAGTTTCTTGAGTTCTGCCTGGCAGAAGAGCCCCTTCCGGTGGTAGAAACCCTTTAGGAGACCGATCCGGTAGTTCATAACAGAGCTTATCTTTAACCTTAAAGAAAAGGTGGATGGATACACGACCCAAGTCAATATAAGAAAATTACAGCAGCGACCGTAGGGCCTGGGGTTGGCTACTTTCCGGTAACGCCTTTAACAAATGGCGAGACAAGTATTCTAAAAACACAATGTTGGACTCATAGAGCCTAATGGCAATGCTTCGTGCGCTTAATATCGAACTCTCGGCGGATACAACAGCATCCGTTTCATTCTAAACCGACCCGTCATAACTGAAAAGTACAATTAATTAAGAAAGTGGAGCAACCTCAGTAGCGTACGCCTGCATTAGGAAGTACAGCAACGAGTGGAAGTACAAGTAAAATTTCTCCTTGACTATCTGTGACAAGTAAGGCTACCAAAGGTGGCAAATAATATAAGGTTAAGGTTCACTTTGCAGTCGTCTGCACTGTGCTTCAGCTCCCGAGCAAAACTACTATAATAAGATGAGGGTTCCACTTCCGCACTTGGATGCTGGCACCTTGCAAGAAGTGAGTGGCTCAAAGGGTCTTTAAGGTTTTGTCTCTTCTGCAGGGAGAAACGATCTGCTTTCGCAAGCTCACTGGAAGAGAGGAAGTATTCCCTGTCCTTTTCCTTCCCTTTTGAGCGATAGTTATCAAGTCTTGAGCCCCTGCTTCTGTCCCTTTTGATACTCGGAACAGCACTTGCGCGACGTTTATCATCCCTTGCGGTGTCTTCACTTAAGGGTCTGCTGGTCCTGCGGAGCCGTGGGATCCTTTCTTTGCTCCTTCCCCTCTCAAGTTCTTTCCTCCTGTCTCTGTGCTTTTCTCCATTATTTTTAGGCCTTCCATCAGGGTGGCAAGTTTTTTCGTAATCTTCACTCACATGGGGTCTCTTAGGCTCAGAGCGGCGCGAAAACTTGGGGGGCTCATTGGAGGTTTCATTAAAGGCAATCTCTCTGTATAAAGAGGGGTGACGGTCAGATGTGGAATCAACTCTCTCTCGGCAAGTTTGTTCAGGAATTCTGTTACGTATGTCAGTCACTTCCGATTTAGTAGTAGATTCTGACGACGCAGAATGTGTACGGTTAACTACGTTAGGAGGAGCGTCGATTATGCCCATGCCGGAGGGTGAACCTTTCGCAGAGTCCAAAGTCATAGTTCCAGCGCGTGCCTGATCCTTTTGTATTGATCTATTTAGTGATCAAAATAATTGAAATGCATAAACATGGAGTATCACAATGAGAGTAAGCCCCGATTCTTGCTTTTCAAATAATTTTATTAGGTGCTGCAATCTATCTGCAGGAATGGTGACCGTGTACAAAGTTCTCCGCTTCTTGTCGTTCTTAACACGTTTGCCGTCTAAATCAATTCTATTACAAAATTAAAAAGGTTTAAAATAGCTGTTGCTTTTGTTTACTACAAAAAAAATAAACCAACTTATCGTCTGAACAATCCACCTCAGTTAAAAAGTCCGAGTAAACACTCGGCGATAGCTGAATAGGAGTATTCAGTACTTTCTTGGCTTAAGAAAACAACAGCTTGCTCAGTTACTTTTATAATCATACGAGACTATTATACCTTGAACATCGTTGCAAAGGAAGTCGTTTTTTTGAGTATTTTGAAGGTGGGCCTGAGGTGGCAACTCAGATACTTCTCTTGCTTTTGTGCCTTCCTTGCCTAAACTTGAGGTTTCAGAAGAGTCTTTGTTTTTAGTACTGTAAAGTGGTCCTGCGGGCTCATCTATATACTTCCTCTTTTCTGATTTCTCAAGTATTTTGCTTAAAACGTGAGGAGGACTAGAGTCACAAGCAATAGAAAGGGGCGTCTGAGCTACTGAATTTTTACTATCAAAACTCCTTGTATTGTTAGCAATATTATTAACGTTACTGTTATCATTACTATTATTATTGCGGTCATAGTTTTTGTAGTTGCTATTAGCTTTAATATAATTACAAATACTTCTTGAATCACTAGTTATACGATCAATATCGCTAGTGTTACGGGTCTCAAGGGAACAAAACTGCAACTTTTCAGAACTTGCAACTTCCTTGGTTTCTTTAGGCTTTAATATATTCAAATCCTTTAAGTTAATACTTAAATTTTCCAATGATGGGAAATCTAGTTCCGAAACGACAGGACTTAAAGAAACAGACTGCACCGTCATTCTCTTTTAAAATAATAAGTTAGCAATATTAAAGAAAAGTCAAGATTGATATAAATATACCTCCAAAATTTTTTCGACAGAGTCAACTTCTGGTTCAGGAAGAGGAGTAAACCTTTTATGGTAACTATACAGCCAAGGCACTGAAAGTTTAATATTGTTGCATCCTCCATTTATTTTAGAAAAAAATGGTACTCTCCGAAAGTTTTGAAGGGAGGAAGTTTTCGATGGAGTCTGTTTTGTATCCAAAAAAGAACCAAATTCATTACTAACACTTAAAACGTTGGAATTAAGGCAGTCCAGACCAATTCCTTTTTCTTGGCTCCTTTGGAGCTCTTGTTCTCTTTTTTCTCGTTCTCTTTTTCTTCTCAACTCTCTGTCTTCAATGACTGTCAATTGGGGCATTGCCTTTAATTTATAGGCCAAATAAAACTTCCTATACTTGTGCAAAACAACAAAGTAAAAGAGGTTAACGTAAATTTAGACGTCTATATTTCTTTGAGAAATATAAAACGATAAACTTCAAAGCTATAGCAAGGTTTTCCTCATTGAATGGTAAAAAAAAGTTGGCACCCCCTGGGCTGAATATTCTAAAGAATAGTACGTCTATCTAAAAGAGTGCAAGACACTCCGAATACTTCTAATAAAGACGTGACCCCACTCGCTATGTTAATAAGTTCGCGGACCTCTAGTCAGTTAAAAGTTTAAAAGTACAAAATAGTCTTCCTTAAAATTGCTTGATAGGTCATTGGCCTTTAGGGATACCCATTTTTAACACAGGCTCTTTACTTATTGAGCGCAAATGAATTGTGGAAGACGTCTTTATATTGATACAAGGAAAAAATGTCCATTTAAAATCGACTATAGTAACCGATTTCCCGATAAACTTAAGTCATTTGTTGGGTAATTCTATCTACGTTAAGCTTTATATAACAACTTTGACAGCCCTTCCCTCTTACTATGTTGAGAACTTAAAGTTCTAAATTAGCCAGCACCACTTGTTTGAGCAAACTCTAAAATCCGTCTTTTGGGTAATAATTTAATTTATAATTTTTTTAATACAACGGGGTCTATAACCTTATCTGCAGTTGTTGAACAAAATACCTTCCTCTTGCCTTTATATTTGCTTTTTAATAAATTTTTTTTTATTAAAATTGACCACTTTCTTGACATCTTTATATTCTATGTACTGACAACAGTAAGATATTAGAATCTAAGGTTAGCTTTAAAAAGAGTAACAAATTAATTTATATCTCACAAAAGTTTTAAAAAGAAATTTATTTGACTAGAAAAAAAAATTAAAAAAACTTACAGTTATAACTTACCGCATTTGAAAGACTATTGTTTTTAGCAATAGGTAAGCAACGCTACCCACCCTTTTGCCTGATTTGCCTGACTGTCATAGCCCCATACAGTCAAACAGGTCAAATACCTAAATTTATTCTACCGGAGTTGAGAGTTGTCGTTGTAGCACAGTAATTGCAAACTCAAAGTCTTGGGTTTAATATCAAAACTCTATTTTTCGGTTTCTACGACGAATTGGGCTTTTAACTTTGCCCTCACAAATTTTAATACATTTTGTCTAGGTAACAGAAAACTAATTGGAATTATTTCTCGGGGACACTTTATCAGGTTGTTTTTGAGATAGACATTAAAGTAACCACCAAGACCAAGATGGTAAGAGCTAAATCGACGTAGCTCGATACCATGGCACTGCTTATAAGTGTAAATACTATTAATTAGGAGTCTATGGTGATAAACTCTCATTTCTCACAACTGGAACGCGCATAGCTCCTTTGTTACAGTAAACCTGTTTTTTAACCGGTATAATGGGGATTTATATATGCCAAAATTAAACTAGTAGATATATTTCCTATCTTAAAAAATTAAACTTATATGCCTATGATAACACTGCGATAACCGTTGAAAGACACTACTTGATTAATAATGTCAAAAAATATTAAAATAATTGTGAGCTCAAGTTTTTTTTAACAGATAATCTAAATTAAAATTAAACAGCAACAAACTAAGCCAGGCCCCTTTGAAAAGTGTGATCTAACCTCCTTTGACCTTCAAAAGCTATAAATTACCAACAATAAAGTTAAAAAATACTGTAATATTATATTACAAAGGAGATGATATAGAGTTGGTTTAAGTTTTAAACGTAATATAACAACTCATTTAATAGCTTTTGTACCGTCTGTGTAGCACAACGTCTGTCATCTACAAAACAGTAACAAAAGAAAGGAAAGACACCGCCATCCCTACACTACCTCTTATGGTTAAAAAGTAGTGCCGTTTCCCCAGCTCCCAACTACATATAACAAAAGGTATACAGGCTAAAAAGCCCTCTAAAAAGTAACACCTTTTTAGACTTCTTTCTGCCTTTGACAGTTACGTGACCTACGGAATATCTTGAAATGGCCATTACGAGAGATGTAAACCTTTCTAGGGATGGATTGCATCATTAGCTGAGCGATAGAAATTGTGAAAATTTAGACTAGACAATCTACGATTATAGGATATAAGGTTTTAACAACTTATTTATTCAGGGAGCGCTATGTATACTTACTATCAAACGTGTACCCTTATAACGGAATATTCCCACCAAACTGTGGGGAGTCCTCTTATAAAGTTGCGGTTAATTTCGACACGGGTTCGATACCCAGAGGCAGAGAAGTTCAAAATGAAGGTTCTAGGATCTAAAGTTTCCTAAGAGAGAGAGAGAATCACTCTCTGAACCTTTGGGTTCGCCTGGGAACGAAATCCAAGAGGGCTCTGAGGTATAGAAGATCTCAGAAAAAGGGAGAAGGCCGGAACCTTGAACCTCTTAGCTACCTTAGTTTAGTGATCTAACGAGCCCTAAGCAACTTACTCGTCATAAGGGTTAGAGGAAGTGTCGTACTTGTGTACTGTACCCTTATAACGGATTAATTGCATTCAGCTAGGGCGGCCTCTGGAGGAGTTGCGGTTAATTTTGACCTCACTTTTATTATACAAAGGCCAAATAAAACAACATATTAGCATCAGATACAAATTCCAAACACCAACTTTATTATTAGAAGCCTATACTTTTATGTTTATAAAATTATAATTAATTAGCTCCTTAATCATCACTTTGTCTAAAATCTTTAAGATTAATATCGGGTTTCTATTACAAAATATATATAAAAGGTCATAAAAAAAAAACTAAAGTTAATTTTATTAGATAAAAATCCTGTGTATATATTTTTATATCACTCCGAAACATTCTTGATATGCTGAGAGTATATAAGGTTTAGGGAAACTTCGCAACTTTTAAGATTGTTATATCTACATGTTGATTGATTACTGTAAAAAAATTTGTAATAAGGCTTCCATTTTTTTTGTATTAACTATGGCTTCGTTAACATATTAGCTAAGTTTGCTGCTGAGGTAATACATTTAATCCAACAATTTTTTCAATATGTCTTATACGAGAAGAGCTTTTCAGCCTCTCATTTACGGATTCATTATTTGTATTAATTTTTATATGGATATCAAAGTTAAGGAGGAGCTCGTAAATTATATTTTGTACTGCAATGGTTTTTGATAAAGTTTTATTTACAAAGCAATATAATTCAGCTTCACAGTATGATTTGTTAATTTAAGTTTCAAAGTAAGAATATCATAATTTAAAACTGCAATTAAAAGATATAATATAGCCCATTGTAGTTCCAAAGTCTTAACTGTTGGATCACGGGGCAATGAAACCATTGATAAAATAACAATTCTTGTTGACACAAAAATACTATCAAAAAATACCATATATAGAATAACATCAACGCATTGAATAATGAAAAAACGCAAACAACCTACAACATATACACTAACAGAAGTAAAACATACAGAAGCCATAATATTAAAATAAATCACCTTAACATGATAAACTATATCCTTTATAATATAAGCGATTTTAAACATTTTGGTAGAGCTATGTAAACCAAATACTTTTTGTATACATATATGGTAATCATGAACTATACACATCTTTTAAAACGAAACCGAATTGAACATGTTTATTCAATAATTAAATTATACCTAAATGAATATAATTAAATGGAAATGCTTTTTAGCCTTTTTTAAAGTTATACCCGGAATCTCGTAAAAAAAAAGATTCCTTCCAATACTCTGCAAAAAATGAAAGTGGTCTTTACTAAATCAACTCTGGCAAACCAACGGCGTGAATATCCTACGACCAAGAGATACGTGCCTTGGAATCTAGATATATCCTAGATAGCTAACGAGTACCGCTATATAACAGCGATCATGCGAGCTCAGGAGTTTCAATACTTCACTTATCAATTACCAAAGGAAGGGTCTATGGGATTTGTCCTCCGCGGTATTTTTCGTGAACTCGATCTTTTAACAACTGAGGCAAAAGGTGCTAAAAGTGAAGGCTATCTCTCACCTTCAAATTTGAGAAGGAAACTTCAAAAGAGTAACCGCGTTGACCAGTGCCACCGTTATCAGACCTTTGGGCGCAGCGCAGGCTTTGGCCCCCGATACGTTAAATATGGTGAGGGCCACTTGACAGCCCTATGCACGAAAGCACGAGATAGTCCTGCTAACTGTGCATAGCGGTGAGGCGCACACCGCTTATTATCAAGGCTGCCAATAATTTCCGCGGAAGGGAGTAAGCCGACCCGAAAAGCTCCGTGTTTGATTCATCACAACAAGACTCGCCGAGTATTCCGTTTGTTTTCAAAGCACCTAGCCATGATTCTAATACGAAGGATGAGCCGCAAAAAAAGCCATAGCCGACAGTACGGCAGCTATTTTTAGCATTTTTAACGACGAATTTATTCAGTATGTTTGAAATCGTGAAAGGACTAGAATATGTTTGCAACCCGAAAACGCTCCGCTAAATCCGACTATTCTTCTGAATGCGAATGGCGTTTAGAATAAGAAGTATGAGCTTCATAAGCTTTACCACGTGAAAGAATTGATGCACGCGCTACCCACGAGACGCACCTCCCTCCTAATGTCGCATTTAAATTGTGCAACTTTGTTACGTATCGCCAATACCAGATCGATGCAAGCGGCGGGAGCGTGTCTGTCGGTAAAAAAAATTGGTTCATTCAACACCCCTCAACATCTCTGCCAGCTCTACAAAAAGTGGAGGCAGTGGGTGTTTTTCCCTATTTATGGCCGACTAGGGGCCTTTATCAGCGATCGCAGTCTACAAATTCCCTGGGAAGTTACTACCGCTCTCCAATTAGGAAGCCCCTTTTTTGTTTAAGAAATAATTTTAAAACATCCCTTCCCAGTGCTCTTCTACTTTTACAATCAAGCCGGTTATAAAGAACTAGGAAGATAAAAAGCGCAAGAAAATTGTGTGAACAAGTAACAGATACTAGAGAGTAACTTATATTAGATAGAAAGAACCACCGTTAAGCAAGATAGCAAAGGACGTAGAACTAGGTCGTAGGAAAAAGAAACTAAACGAGGACACTAAGGTACTAAGGTTGTAGAAACCCAATGAAAACCGCAGAACAATAATCGAGAACGAAAGAACTTAAGATGGGCAAAGATAGCGCTTTACTTTAAAAATATATAGCAAAATCCGCTCCTTTCGAGGGCGTTTAATTTATATACCTGCAAGGAAAGATGAGAAAAAAATTAATTGCTTATCAACTAAATAAGGTTAGTATTTTATTGTAGGGAGTGGTTGGCGTAAAATATTATTAAAACCCTCGAATTATAGTAATTTAAGATAAACAATTAATCTAACGTTATTAGAGAGCGCTGATAAGGTGCGGTTGAAACATCTACTGCCTTTAAAAAAAAGTTTATATGAAAAAGACATTAATAAATGCGTAAAAAAGCTAACATAGCAAGGGTAATTTATTTTAATACTTTGAAGTTTGAAGTAAAAAAAATTAAATACCGATATTTAAATCCATTTCTTTACTTCCACAAGAATCTACAATTTTTGATTAACGCTTAAGATGAGTGTTAAGTGAGTTTTATTTCTCTTTATGATCAAGTGTTGTTCCTCATCCTTACTTTACTATTAAAATGGTATTCCGTTTTACTTTACTATTTTTATTTAAAAAATAAGTAATTATAACTATTATTGATACTTTTTTTCGAATTTTACAAAGCCAAAATATCTTCATTGTAACAACGTTACCTACTTAACAGGTTAAATTTGATTAACACCGCCGATCAAACGAACTAAGAACTATGGTATCTTTTAACTAACTCAGTTCTTCTTAAAGCAGATTAGACTTCAAAGCCTTCATTAAAGTAGGAAGTTACTTTCTAATAATGAGGTTAAATTGATTCATCCAACGCAGTAAAAAAAAATAAACAACTGCAATTATTTAAATGCTAAGAACTAAATGAGATTTATCATGTATTACCACCAACAGTAATTGGAGGTATGCGCGTTCTTTAGGACTATGTGCTCCACTGACGAAAGGAATTGCAACCACTTCGGTTCGTTTCCCAACGACCTTCTAACTTTTCTTGTAGATTTTCCACCACGCCATAAAGTGAACGTTTACTTTGAGGAGGCAGGAAGTCATCTATTGGGTATTAATCTTAAAAACTCTGAAGTTAAATGCTTGTAATTTCATGGCGTTGATTTAAAGTTGACGTCCAACCATTAGTTTTGCTATTGTTTAAAAGAAGAGCGCGTGAAATATGGAGTACGTTTCTAATTATAAGAAAAATTAAAACAGAAGCACGATATTATGTGTAGCCTAAAGAGGATATCGTTTTTCCTATAAATCTATTATATCAAGTGAGCTAACAAGAAGTCATTCTACTTTTCTTGATTCGAAATAAGGAATTGAGGTTTTCAACGAAGATCCTTTTAAAGTTGAATTAAAAGATCTTAGTACTTTATATTACAGGGTTAACAACCACTTTACACTATATTTTTACCAGATGAAAAATGGCGTGAGGCGCATGTCAAATTAACCACTTTATGCTCGGATACTAAAGGAACGTTTTTTTTTCCCTCTATTGGATTTATCTTTTAAATTACTATAACCGTCAATCAAAGAGGAGACAGATAAACTCTGTTATTTTAAAGACCTGAGCACTTGTACTCAAAATTGTAGCGAGGGAGTGGAAGGCCCACAGGAGGAAAGCTTGTTACTTCTACCTTATATGGTGACTTTATTTTTTTATTATCTATAATCCGTACATACCACCCTTCTTATTTTTAGTTCTCTTTGAGCGTTTAAAAGCTAATAATCTTTTCAGTTAGAAACTCGGTTCAACACTTTTTTGACTACAAAAAGAGTTCATAAGCAGAAATTTAATAACTCACTCTGTGGAAGGTAATTTGCTTTAAATAACTCTTTTACAATTGTTATAAGACTGTTCTTTAATTCTTTAGCTCTTCACCTAACTTTGTGGTTAAAGAATTATGCGAACCTCTGCACTTACCGGGTCGAATCTCGTATAACGAGCGCTCACAAGAGTTACATATGGCAAAAAAGCGTTGCGGACTACAGCACACCCAGTGCTATGCGGAATTATGACTCTGTCGGATAAGGTTCGTTAGGTTTTTTATAAACTAATATTTAAGAAGTTTATTATCGTTTAAGCACTTTATCGTCAGACTGCAGCTTTTGCAACTCATTTATGCGAATTCTTTTATCGAGGATTACTATTATATTAAGTATACATCTACAGCGTGTCAAGACGGTAGCAGCCCTCGCTCCTCTAATCCTTCACGTTTGGATGGTTTCACATTTAAATACTCCTCCTTATCTACTCCCACGCCATTGGTGAACAGTCATAATTAAGGGGTTTCCATGCCCAAGCTTCAAGAAAGCCACTGCCATATGCGTGAGGTCCGCTCGTTCTAAACGAGCCCCCTTGAAAACCAAGAATCTATTGCTTATCATTGAGCGCTGTAAAATTTTCACTCTACCTCGGCTTGTTTAGTCTGTCAGCGAACAATTCAGGTTATGAACTACTGCTAAGCGTGGAAGAGTTTGGAGTACTTTGTCGATACTACAAAAACCTTTTCGCCGATTTATTTTCAAGAGCAAATCGCTATATGTCGCCTTTTTGGAATTTCCCCAGCTGGAATTCCACTTGGAGCCAGTGACAGAACGTTTTTGATTTCTCTCTCCATTAAAAAGGGTATGCACAGCGCTTTGCCTTCAGTTTTTAGTTTTAAAATTTTAAGACCAGAGACTTCCATTGCATACGTTACCCCGTTGCATTGCCCAACAAATTAGCGACTTGGTTCAACTGCTACATAGGAATCGTAGAGCGCTGTCTAGTAGTCAGGCAAGTGGTAGTCTCCTCAGCTTTTCGTTGGCTTTAGTATCACTTTTTAGCTGCAGCTGTTCTCAGGATTTGCCTCCAACGTACTTTCAATTCTCGGCCGGGCCATTCTTAATTTTCGCAGTGAATTTTTTGAGATATTTAAAGTACTTCTTAAAGACTTGACTACTTTCAAGGACTTCTGCTCGACTTCGGTTTATTCTTCATTGTGTTTAAATTTTGAATCGCCAATTTTTCTTTCAGCTTGGAATGGAGGTGACGATTTCTCTTACGCAGCAGTATCAGACAATTAACCCTTCTTGTACCTTAAAGTAACTCACATTATTGTGGTATTTTAGAAGTTTTACATCTTTCGTTACTAGCCACTTGAGTCGACAATTAAAAATTCCTTGTGATTTCGACGTTGAACTTGGAAAGCCCAGAAAGACTTTTTATACTTGTCTGAGATTTTACAATCCTACTCTTTACTGGATCATACGAAATTAATAGTGGAAAGAGAGGACAAATGTATTTAAAGTAATATAAATTGCGATATAGAAAAATAATTGTTTAGTTGGTTTAATTTGGTAATGCGACTTTGTGGGCGTTGAATATATTTATGGGTTGCAACTGTTATTGAAAATCTCAAACAATATCCCTGCTCCTTTCAAGTTTGTAGAGTTTTATTCAGGAATTGTGTTTGGTACACGGCTTGCAGTATAACAAAAAACATATACTGTGAAGAAACGGTTGACTTAGTTGTTGTGAGCATTGCGTAAAGAAATACGAAACTTACCTAGAAATATTTTTTTTTGTAAAGTTAGTAAGTTCCTTAGGTAATTAGAATACTATTCGCTACTCTAGTCTGGGTTTTTGCAATATACTTTAAGTATATTATTACTATCTGGACAAAGTTGTTTATTTCGTTTCTTTACTATTGATCGAACTCTTCCACCGTTTTATAATTTTTATATGGTATAATTATGTAATTTTAAGTAAAGGCCTCGAGTTTAAAAAAAAGTTTATCAATTTTGAGCTTTTTTTAAGCAACTTAATAGCCGTAATATACTATAAATTTAAATATCTTAGAACGGCACAAAAGCCAGGACCTTAGCATGTCAGTGCATAAGTAATAGAAGACTTTTGTTATTAATTCTGGGGTGGAGACTTTCAGGTCTGAGATTGATTGGTCTTAATCTAAAGAACTCGCGAGAAAGCCTTAGCTCTAGAGGTTTATTGCCAGAAAAATGAAGCTGCTTCTTAAGTCTTGATATTTTAGAGTTATTAAAGCTAAGTCCTTAGGATTGATAGCCTGAAAAGTTAAGATTAAAGATTAAGATCAAACTTTTATGTTTTAAATTCAAGATTTTAATAATACAGTAATGTTATTTTTTCATCTACAGCTCAAAGGTTATTGATAGCATTAGAATAGTTAAACTTAGAGCTGAGTGTGGCTAGTGGTACTTAGAGGGATATAATTTGAGTTGGGTAGCAAGACGAACGCTTTATAATTCAAGTGCATAACTCTTATTGGCAGTTTATAGTCAGCCTATTTGTTAATATAACAGCTAAAAACTTTAAATGACAAACTTCGATCTACTCTATAGATATTATTTACTTTCTTTCTTCATTATAACTGTTTAGCTTACGTGAAGTAGTTAAAGTGCTGTATGGTTGCTCTATGTGAACCACATAAAATCCGGCGCTGGAACAAAATATATACTAGAAAGTATAAGCTCGTACGAAAAAGTGTACACAAACCTTAATCACATACACAGCTTTACCTACACATAACCATACATGTTACACAAAAAATTACCTAAGGGTAAACCTCTTTAAAAACCGTAAACGAACTTTTAAAAAATTACTATTTTTAACATTTCGGCAGGTGACTATAGAATTTAATGCTTTCATAGGCAAATATATTAATTACAGGTTTTAAAGGTTTTTTTTAAATAATTTAAATTAAATATAACCAAATATACATTAACAAAGTTGATAAGATAGCTGAAACATCCTTCTTAAAAGACCTTTTCCCGCGGGAAAGTGGAGGAAGCCCCACTTAAGGCTTCGGCGTGCTCTCCTCAATAGACAAAGTCCTACTTTACTAAGATTTAATACTTTGAAAAAGGGCTCCCTTCTTTTTTCTTTTAACCATTATAGAGTTGTAAAAGGCATAAACCTATTAATGATGAGAAAAGACGCACTAATAAACAAAAATTATTCGAAGATTAGTCATAAAGGTTTAGGGAAGCATTCATACTCTTGGTCAAGCATATGCTAGTTTTGCCTTATTTGCAGACTCATCTCTCTAACGCCAAAGTTCTTAGTCCTTAGTGCTTCAATCAAAAATTACTTAATGATTACGATTAAAGTAAAAAACTACGAAATTTTCTGGGCCTCCGTTTGCAACCAGCAGCTTACTGACCGCCATCCATCTTTCTTCTCCAAACCCTTCATGTTTTCAAAGCAATTAGCTACCGTTATAAAGGTAATAAAGGCTGCGAGACAAAGTAAAAAAAGTAAACTCAAATGTGTTACTACTCGAGGAATACAGTGCTAGGCGATTAGGTAAAGAACAGTAAATTGATATGAGTAAGCCAAACATAGCTTGTGTAAAGAAAAGTAAGTTGTTATTATAATATAGCTCCCCCTTATGTGAAGTCAATTTTTTAACTCTTAAAACTAAAGGCGGTAATCTCGCCGTTCTCTTAGTCTTAATTTTTTATGTTTTTGTTTAAAGGGGCGGGTAAAGTTAACTATTGTAGAACATTTCTTTCTACCCATTTACTTGACACTCGACGGTTAAAATGTGCGCTCAATTCAAGTGCAGCCCATACAATTTAACAAAAATCTTGTATGTTAAAATAGATAAACTTACAAAGTTATAAGTAAATAAAAAATTACAACTTTATCACAAAGGTATCTCAAATGTTATAAGTTTTTTAAATTTACTAAGTCCAAATCTTTGTGCTGACTACTTCAGTGTAATGAACAGCACTTCCAACTGAAAAAATAAACAAAAAAACGAAATTTTTTATCAAGTTTGAAACTAATCCTTTTTTTAACACTAAAAAGGATAGTAAATAAAGTTACTGGTGGGCACCAAATATCATAAAAATGAACTTGAAAAATTTAAATTAGCCTAAAGTGTCAAAAAAAAGATCACAATCTTAATTCATAATTTTTAACATTTTTAAGCAAAACATGTTTTTTTGGTAGATCGTTTTCGTTCCTAATTTTAGTGCATAAGGTACATTTATCTACCACACAAAATAGTCTTTGCGAATACATTTGTCTGCTCTTTTTTTGGTTACTTCCGTGTAGGTATGCTATATATATCTATTCCTCTTATGGTATGGTCACGTATTTAGTTTAATTAATTCCAGCAATTTTTCATGATTTTTGCCAAAAAGTCTCTATTACTCTATTTTGTGTTATCTTTTAAACACTGGCTTTTATAACTGAAGTGTTACAAATTTTATAAAGACTTTTACCAGAGTAATAACACTCTGAGATGGGTAAATTAAAGGCAAATACTGGCCTAAGAGGTGATATAAAAGCATATTAAAAGTCTATTTGTTAAGGCCACTGCTAGTGAATATTAATAAAAATTCTAAATTTTCTTTTTTAGGCAACATAAATAGAATATGTCTCATTTTTACGGACCTCTATATTAAATATTTAACGAACTTTGTCGCCAGCTGAAATATCCTTAAGTGTTTAATAAAAAAAACTTTTCTAAACCATAGTTTTAGGAGATATGTAAAAAGGGTAAGAGAAAACTTTGTGATAACTTTAGTTTATTGTTATTGGTTAAAGTCCCTGTGCCAAACTATTAATTTCTGCTTTTTGAGGATATTATAACAATGTATCTAATATTAACAAATTTAATTACCTTTTGCGTATATACGATATGCCGTTATCCCGTTTTTCTCCTTTAGTGAGAGAAGCTAACGCAAATGACTTACTAATTTTGTTTCTTAACGTTTATTGGCTAAATAAGTTTGTTAATTTACCTTATAAGTTCTGCGTGGTATAGTAACAGGGATGCCTAAATTATGACTTTAAATCGTGTTTACCATCCTCGTACGTGGGGCTTATTATTATGCAATGAAGGCGGTTTATACGTACGAAAACATTTTTTCAACTTTAAAAAAAATCGTAGATTTAAATAGCTGGAGGTTGATTATTTTAAAGTTTTAAAATTAAGACTAAAGCTACTATCTAGGATTTGTGTTACCTCTATGCTTTACTTAACTTTGTTTACATATATATTAACTCCTCTTAATTTAGTTTTCAAAACGACAAGGTCACAAAGCTTTATATTTATCTAAAGAAATTTGAATACCCAAGGTTACTTTTAATATATTATAATGTATTTATATGAAATTTTACCATAGTTTGTAACAGTTTACTGTTGACAAAGCTTTTAATATCTTTATTTCCCGTTAGCCCTGTTGGCTTATTTCTAGGGATTTTGGCTGTGCTTTTTTTACAATTCCTTATTGTCTTATACCACTATTACAACGTTTTTTACGCCTTGCATCCGAGCCCTGTACATATAAACTTTGACCGAAGTGTGAGTCAAAAAAACTTTTGGAGAGATCTGCGCACACACGTTTGTAATCCCGAGGGGTTTTTGTTGCTGGGTTATTTCTTTTTATTTTTTTTATTTGTTATTACATTTACAAAATATATTTTCTGTCTTATACTAGTTAACTTTATAAGATAAACGTTTATATCGTTATTTTTCACGATTTATGGTCTACAAGGCTCCTACTTGTGTTTTACATGGATGTTTCGAATAATGCCTGAAAGTTATTATTCTTATAAAGGAGGTGCTTTTCTATATATTTTTAATAAAAAATTTTATTAAACCACAATCTTAGGAATCAGTCTTAGCCAGTTTCTTCAGCAGCTAGTCTTAACGGATTTTTTACAAACTCTTATGCATTTGGCCGAGCATCACGTTTCTCCTAGGCTTTACCAACTGAGCCACAAACCACACCATCGTTTTATTAGTCCCAAACTATTTGATGCTTTTGACGGTCGTTTAATAATATAATTTTTTATTTTGGCTTGTTTTATCTCTATTCTATTTTAGTGGATTAAAACTGCTAACAGATTTACTGACGTTATTTATCCAAATGGTTTGTGTTAACAGAGTTGTTAGATAAATATAAAATTCTGTTATACCTTGGAGATGTAGTATATTTGTGTTATCCTTAGTCAGCTCTATACTATTTTTGTTATAAAACTTTGAAACGAAGATATTATAGTTATCTAAGCTAAGTATTTATATTTTACTTCAATTTATTACTA
This sequence comes from Zophobas morio, assembly GCF_036711695.1. Lineage (NCBI taxonomy): Eukaryota > Metazoa > Arthropoda > Insecta > Coleoptera > Tenebrionidae > Zophobas > Zophobas morio. Next base: position 5,935 of record NW_026972242.1, on the reverse strand, counting down.
ATATGTGGGAGGTTTATAGATTGCTTATACCCCAAACTCTTTTTTAAGCCATATTTTTCCTTTTCAAAGTAACCCCCAACTATATAGGATCCTTGTGCGATACGTTCTTAATGATTTTAGTCCCCTTAGCGCTCACTGCTCAGGTCGTCCACTGCAATGTATGGACTTACATGCTCTTTGGCTCTGTTTATGCCGGTAAGACTGGTCTAGCTTTACTGGCACGCCAATATATTAAAATTTCTTACACTTTGGCACAGCGTTCTTAACTTTAATTCACAGCGAATTTGAACACGTGTGGGATCCCTTTTTCAAAAAATTTAAAATTGGTATATGTTGCACAACTTGCTTATGTATACATATTGCTGTACGATTCTTGTAGGAACTCCTTCTGATCACCACGTTCACCACGCGAAGTTTTGTTACAACTTTGGCCATATGTTTATGTGGTGGGATATGTTACTTGGTACTTATAGAAATCCCGTCACCGTCAAGCAGTTTTATCCATCCCGATAAGTTAAAAACATAAACAACTCTTTTGCTATTTATCTCCTCTACTTTGGGGTAGTCACTTTGATTTATATACTGCATCTTAAGTATACTTCTTCTTGGGCTACACACACGCATTCCTGACGTTGTTGTTTTTAACTCACGTGCTTGTTTTTCGAGGTAGAAATTTCCGAGTCTCGTTAACCCTACAGTAGTCGCAGGGGGTCTCATAGATCTGGAAAGTATACTAACATCTCACTAACAACTCAAAAACTAACGGTATTTTTATTTAATATAAAAGTAAAAAACTAAAACTCAAGGGGTTTGAGAAATCTACTGCGACTACTATAGGGTTAATGCTTCACGACTCGGTAAGTCTCACCTAGGTTACTGTCTATCTACATTCAGAATTTACACTTAACCAACTCCGCATGGCCGGGCCTTTATATCAGCAATACTAATGAGATCTCACTTTCACCCTCTTTGACTGTTGTAAATTATTTTTTACTTATCAGTGCGCACTTTCCGATGCGAGAACTGCTCCTTTTTACACAAAAAGGATAAAAAGAGGTATAGGCTAAAGCAACAATAATTAAGTAGTTTTAGTTAGCTGTAGACTTCATATCTAATTTTATTCCTTAAAATTTTTTTTTACCATATAATACTGCTTAACCAGGGTTTCTTTTTTCTTTAGTAAATTATAAAAATGTATGTAGCGCCTTAATCACTCGATAAAATAATGGTAACCTTATTTTCTTTTAGCCTTTTCTGAGCTTACACCTAAATTTTGCCCTGTTTCACCCTCTTATTTATAAACTCGTTTTTCAGAGGGGTCTCCTTCACGTGGGTGAAGAGGTAAAAACTAATCATCCTCTTTATCCAAAGAACTTTATAGCTGTCCATTAGCACAGGATTGATAAGGGCCTGAACTTATTTTTACAATAACCCTTTGACGGGCTTAAAATATATTTGTTTTCGTTCACTGGTAACTAAATTTACCACTTTTTTATGTTTTGTGGCTGGCTGCCTAACCTGTTAGAGCATGATGCTCAAACCTCCCAGAGATCGTTTCAGAGACTGAGCCTGTTGTTTTGGGTCAATTTCCTTAGACCTACACTCGCAAAATGAACTTAGGATGCAATTGGTAGGCATGCTTACCAGTAACCTATAAAGAGTTAAAACGATACGCCTTGCTGAAGGTGAAACAGTGGTTCTCATGTTCATCCCGAGGACTAAACCAAAAACCCTATTCCTGACCCTTAAGAGGGGCTTAAATACAATTACAAAATTATTTTACTTAATTCTTATGCGACCGGGCCTTGAACCGGTATCGTTAGTTTATAACGATACTAATACCCATTTTAACTGCTCAATACGCTATATTTATATAAAAAAGGCAACTAGTATTATCACTTTCTACTCATTTGCGTAGTATCCATTTCTGAGGGTTATAAGTTTGCAACGGGCTCCAGTAAACAGCCGTAGGCTTTCATTGTCACCACTGAATTAACTTTTCTCTAAAATAGGCATCTATTTGTCCGAGTTAAATTAGTGGTTCAACGTATAAGAACTCTTTTTTCTAGTTATGTATATCTCAATAGGGTTGTAGAACTTCTTCCGGTCCTCTCTAGTAGTACCAATGGCATGTACGCCGCTTTGTTCTTGTTCAAGAAAGTTTAATATGTTAAATAATTTTTTAAGAAATGTTTTTTAGGGTTTTGTACAGTTCATAATAATTTTTAAACTATGTTGGCTTCTAAATCTCAATTCGATTTTTAGCGCCACTGAAAGGTATTAAGACAATTATTTTCCTGAATAGAGACTTAGTTTAAGACGAGTTAGATCGAATACCTGCGAAGTTTGAAGTGCCCTCTTTATTTGGACCATATCAAGTTATAAATTATCTGCCAGTTGCGCTTAAAATCACAGTATAATCCAAACAAACGTGAACATTTGTTCTTATATAACATCAGTTGAGATGTATATTAATCAATGATATTCATACTTTTTAACATATCTCTAATCCTGACGAATAACCAGAAAACCTCTTGTTAAATAACCTTGAACTTGTGAAATGTTTTATTATATCTTTTATTTTTAAATATCGATAAACCCTGTTAAGGGACGGTTTAGTCGCCTTTCCAAGTATTGTTTTTAGCAATCTTATTTCTATTGGGTAAATATAGTCTCTAAATGGAAGGTTTAAATACTGCAACTTTAAGACTGCCAACTGTATCTCGCAATTGTTCTTATGCTACATATACCGTTACGTAAATATTACCCGTTTAATAACTATAGTTCTTTAACTTCGAGGCAAAAAACGACCGTTGTCACTGCTTTCTTAACTTGTGTTTCCAGTTTTAACATATAGACCACGACACACCATATTCTCGTTTTTTCCCTTATTTGGAAGAATTTTACGAAAACCACAAACTAAAAACCACTAGCATCTTGTGCTATACATGTGAAGCTATAGTAAAAAGCATGTCTGCTTATTTATGCGAAAATGCAACCCTGTGGTTTAACAAACTTCTTTGAAACACTTAATAGTCAATTGTGACGACAAAAAAAATTATTTGACTTAAAATTCGATAGAAGTTCTGAATAATATAATAAATTTATATGGCATAATATTATAAGGTGACTAAGTGAAACGTAAATTATAAACCCCCTCAAGTAGTTATTAAACTATTTATAGCCTCATAAAACAAGCTATAGAGTGTCGGGTAAATAGAAGTTTTTCACTTATTTTTGCCGTTAAAGTGCCTCGCACACGCGAGAGGTAACATCCCTACACAGCTTTTCATTAGCAGCCTTTTAAAGTCGGACACTTAATACATTTGTTTTACAGTAATCAAACTAAATGACATAGTAAGAATCTGAACTATGATAGTTTCTGCAACAAACAATTTCTATTTTCTATTTCATTTATTAACGTATAGGCAATTATAATATTTGACTGGCTCGAAAAGAAATTTATTATCCAAGGTACTTGCTAACGTAATTTCCAAACCAGGAAAATGCGGGTTGGAACCGACGGAATCTAGTCGCAACCTGAGATTGCACGACAATCCCTCTTACCACTGAGCTACGGGGACAACTCACTTTTTCGGGTAGATAAATTGCGTATACAACTTTGTTATACTTTGATAATGTAAGAATCCAACTTCCTTAGCCACGTAAAAGAACAAAAAATTACTATTTCCTGGAACAACTTTAGTCACTAATCCAACAAGTAGAGGCAACCTTACTAACTTAATTTTTACCTTATGTCTTTGTGAGTCATTTAAAAAGTCAAGAAGAAAACGCCCTCCTTAAAGGAACAGAAAAATCATTAAGCTATAAAGAACTATTTTCATATTATTTTTCCTTTTGCGTATACATCTCCTTTTATATAGCTAAATAACAAATATTGGATCTTTACCTTACCAAAACCCTCATTTGACTGCAATCATTCTATATTAGTTTTTATAATTTTTGGTTCTTGTGCCACGCTAAAATTTTCTTTGCATACTGTGGGAATTATTGAGCAAGAAGTTAAGAAAACCAGTTACTTTTTTTTTTCTGACCCTCGATCGAGTCAACAACTTTAGTAAAAATACACGAGCTCTCAATCAGATGAGTTGCAGGCCGAGCCGTGGGCACCCGAAATTCTCCCGAAAAAGTATCATGCCTGGCTCCTAAGGATTGGGCCCGGGCTCCATCATAGGCCTAGGTGGTGGAAAACCACTAAAAACCAGCACCAGGAAGTGTTTAACAAGATTTTACATTACTAATCTAATGAAAACTGAATGTATTTTTATTTTAATTTAATTAGGTATATATCCATGCAGTCACTGGTCTTTTTTTTTTAATTACATAAATATTTAATTAATTTAAAGTATCTAGATAGAGTTGTAGAGCATTGTTGATTAAAAATCAATATAAATTCTTCGTTTAATATAATGCATCCACTGCTAGGACCTGAGGCTTCCGGAGACACCTACCAGAGTTGCTGCTGGTCAGGTCCCCCAGCTACCAGATCCCTACCCAAGGCAAGAGGAGCCCTCTTCTTCTTAATAACTATTGATCATGCTATATGTTTTAATTATTAGTTCAGTTAATTAATTTATCAAAATTAAGAGATTTTTGGTTGGTTACAACTCTGTACACACTTAGTTTACAGAAAATGTTAATTAAACGATTTTTTTCTCCACCTAGATAATGGTTTAGTACTAATATTAGCAATCCTTCCCCCTCTTCGAGTTTATATGAGCAATGTTGATAGTCTTACCGGTTAAGAGGTTGTTTTTACAAGGTGATATGCTATATCAGTGTGGTGTAAACTTTTAAAGAAGCCGAGCTTTTAGCAATGTCAACTACAGTTTCAATAGCTACATGCACTTGCAATAAAAAAATCGATGAATTGGTAATTTTTTTACTAAATAAATTTATGATGAATACTATTATTAATGAGGGCGAAATTAAATAAGCGACCGTCCAAGAAGACCGGAAAAGAGAGTCGCGTCGATGGGAATCGAACCCACGACCTTGAGTAGGCGGCGCCAAGCTCTTAACCTGGGCTACAACGATAACCCTTCAACTCGGTATGATGGTTTAAAGTATTTAACCTGTTAGAGACCCCATGCGACTACTGTAAGGTTAATGAATAACTATTTAAATATGACTCAAAGGCAGTGGGGTTACTTGCCAGGGAAAATATGAAGCGACGCAAAAGAGTGATTGAAGCCCTAAAATATTTTTATACTATTTTTTCCGGAATTTTAAATTGAGTCCTAACTTTAAGATAATTTTATAGACTTATTAAGAGGCACAATATGCCTTTTATTATCTTCTTTATGTTTTTAAAGTTAGTACGGTCTAATAGACAGAATGCAAAAGGCTAAAATTTAAATATTACGTTCTGTCCTAAATAGATTTATATTTTTATTAAGAAAACGGTAAAGCTTAACTGCTTTTCTCTTTCCTCAGGTAAGGAGTTGATAGTTTGGGAGCTAACATAAACAACCCTTGACATATCGATGCTTTTTTAAACTTGCCACCAACCCAACCCGGGGATCCCCACCTCGAGGGGGCAGCTAAGTATTTTTTCAGGCATTGATTCTTGACAGTTCGACGTTGCTCCTCTTCCTTCGACTGAGCTGTTATTTGTTAACTCGAAGGCATGGCCTCATCTTTTTTCCTGCAGGTAAAGATAACATAAAAAGAAAATTAAAGTAGATATTGAAATAAGGAAATGCAGCGCTTATGGCAAGCTTTGTTTCCTATTTACATCCTTGTTTTTTTTTCTCGGCTTAGAAATTAACTTATACCAAGTCTTTGATATCTTTTTTATTTTAACGGTTAAAGTAAAGCTTTAAAATTTATTGACAGTAACTATACTGAAACTGTTTTAATATTACATTTCGGTTATTCGTATTATCCACTTTTATAATCTTACTAGTACTTG